>NC_083339.1:123616250-123916250 GCF_019175385.1 Lycium barbarum | reverse complement strand
AAAAAATAGCAACTGGCCGAGTTTGCCTTTCTGAAAAGTTTCGTCATCAACTATCTAAATTGTTTAAAGGTTTATTTTGGGGCATTAAAACCACTCATAATATTTCTTTTTATTCTAAAAATATCCTCCAGGTATAGATAAATAGAGAAAACGAATGCGACGTGCGACTTTGTAAATACAACCGGCCTACTTGTGGCTGGGTTTGAAAATAATGAATGATTGGATGGAATTAGTTGACCAATTATGATACATTATACTAGATATTATACTCAAATAATATATAACATCATCACCTTCATCACTCAATGAAAATTAATTAGTTATCATTACTGACGGTTGCTCATTGACTCACAAAACCTTATTATTATTCATTTTGTTAAAGTACTAGTAATAGTTAGTACTTTAAATCCATTTACTTCTAATTAATTATTCTATCAATTTTAATTTATAATCTGCTATGGTGCTAAACCCTGTTACATAATTAACAGGAGACTATAACAGGAAATTAAATTACTAAAAGATATTTGACCTGAGGATTAATAGATGTTTAACTGGATCAAAATTGCTGCGAGATCCTTGCCATTCGTAGGCTTGTAAGCTTCTCGGAACTAACCTATCTGAAAACCATAGAGCTGACTACTAAGTTCAAGAGCTCTTAAAAATAATGGATTCACCCTTGATGTTTAGGCTAAATCTAATATTGAAACTTTTAAAATCAAATATTAAAGTGAGTATTATCGGTTAACGTGTTTTCTTGATATTGATATATAGACTGTTTTTGTCAAGCTTTTTGGAAGTAAAAATGTTCATTTTAAAGAGTTGAGATGTTTGGTCAAGCTCTTAGGTAAAATATGCATGTTCTTGAGTCATTTTTCGGAAACTGAAAAAGGTAGCTTCTCCTCCGAAGCACCTTTGAAACTTTATTCAAACACAAATTATTGGTCTAATATTAACAAAAATATTTTTTTAATTAATTAATTAAACACAAGCTACGATTCTCCAAAAATTTCTGGTTGGAAAAGCACTTTTTTCAAAATACACAAATTTTAAACGTTTGGCCACACAACTAATAATATACAAATATATATTTTATATTTACTAATTTGGTATAAATATTTAGTGCAAGCTAAGCTTTTTCCAAATTAAAGTATGCTACGATGTGGCGTCCGTGACCAACATTCTTCCGTCTACAAGGAAAGGGAGAAGTAAAAAAAAAAAAAAAAAAAAAAAAAGGAAAACAAATACTACTAGTAAAGTCTAAGCAAGAAGAACGGATAATACCAACAACTCTAAGTGGCGGAGCTAAATTAAGGCGTTAAAAATATAAAAAAGTAAAGAAGTCAAAGGAGTTTAACATGCACTATATATACATTAAAAATAATTTTAATCATATATAAATAATTTAATTTCCGTCTAAAGGGTTCGGTTGAACCTCCTTGACCCTTCCTCCCTCCGTCCCTGTGAACGAGATTGTTCTCCACTCTTAATCAGTGTTCTTGAGTTCAAACTCTGAGTCTAAAAAAAATTCTATTAAGGAGCGCCTTAAGTTGTGCGAATTCAGAATATTTAGGCCTCCAACGGGGGTATCGACTGAGAAAAAAAAAAAAAAAAAAAAGGATAATTAAATCTGTTTTATGTTAATTTTTCTGTAATTTAGCTCTAAAAGGGATATGGAGAACTGAAAAATCGGAGAAAAATTAAATCCTTTTTCTAATTTTTTTTTTTAAAAGTTGGAGACCAAAAACAACCGATCTCGAGATCCAGTTGACGACAGCAAACCAATTTAGAATCTCAATAAATTTAGTAGTTGAATTCAGATCACACTAATACACCATTAATTTCCTTACCAAAACAAGAGAATATGAGCATCTAAAAAAGAGAATCATGCAACTCCCTTAAATCCTTATCAACTGATCCAAAAAAACAAGAACCAAAAAAAAAATAAAAAAAAATGGCAACAGGCAATGCATTTTTTGGTTCATTAAAACAAAGTTTTCATGAACAAACAAACAAACAAAGATTACTATCCAATAAAGGGTACTCAGAGTTAGGAGTAGGTGGTGCATCTTATACAGAAAACGAGAATTTTCTACAACGTTTGCGTTATGGAGTTTATCAGTACTTTAACAATGTTAAACAAGCTGCAATTAAAGTAGTTCAAATGGGTCATAATGATCCAAGAAAGATTATCTTTTCTGCCAAAATGGGTTTTGCTCTTGCACTTGTTTCCATCCTTATTTTCTTTAAAGAACCACTTCCTTATATTGGTAAACATTCCATTTGGGCGATACTTACTGTTGTCGTCGTGTTTGAATTCAGTATAGGTACGTAAGTTTTTTTTTTTTTTTTTTTTGCATCAAATTTGCAGCTCTTTTACTCTTTCTGTTTCCTTGATTTATGTGATAAGATTCAAACTATGAGTCTGTTTGGATTGACTTATTTTAGGTTTTTTTTTAAGCCAAAATAACTTATGTGTCACTTTTTGCTTATCGAGATTTAACTACAACAACATATCCAGTATAATGTAATCCCACCAGGTGAGGTCTGGAGAGGGTAGAGGGTAGGCAGACCTTACCCCTACCATGTAATGGCAGATGGGTTATTTCAGATAGACCCTCAACTCAAGGAGAGAAAAAAGACCAGCAGTAATAATAGTTTTCGCTTATTGAGATTCAAACTTTGTAAATTTTGACCAACATTTTAAAAGATTTTTTTTTTCATCGTACTGACATGAGAATAATTGCAACTTAGTTTTTTTCGTATAGTTTTTGAATATCTAAATTTTAATTTTATAATATTGAGTTGATCGAATCTAACTTAGCTTCAAAGATTTGTCAAATTAAATCTCGAGAAATGGAAAAGTGCCACATAAATTGGGACGGAGGGAGTATATGTTTTGTTCAAGGAAAGGAAAGGGTTATTGCTGATTTGAGATTATTATAAATTAAATGTGTAGGTGCGACACTTAGCAAAGGATTTAACAGGGCTTTGGGGACATTATCTGCTGGAGGATTAGCTTTGGGCATTGCTGAACTGTCTCTTAAGGCTGGAGAATGTCAAGAGATTGTGATTGTGATCAGTGTATTTATCGCAGGTTTGGTTTCAATTTTAGTATTTAGTTTACTTCAAGAATATCATAGAAATTTTATAATTGGTTTATTTATGAATCTTGATGAAACAGGTTATGTATTCATTTTGTTTCTAATTTTATCTTGTTTTTCTCTGCTTCTCTTTACTAGCTTAGAGATTGTAAAAGTAAAGTGAGAATCAATTAGCCTACTGATTTAGCTAGAAACTTAGTCAAAACAGTAAGTGATTGAATACTTTGCATTATTAGTTAATAAACTTAAAAACAAATGACAAATTGGACAAAAAATGGAAGTTTGACAATATGTCAAGTTTCCAATTTTGATGAAACTTGAGCACATAATTCGTGTCTCTCCGTTAATTAGGGTTCAATTCTTGAACTGTTCAATGCAATGTGAATATTACTTAATTTATGCTCTTAATAGATTTCATGACTTCAGAATATTGAAGGGGGCAAAAGGCCAAAATATCATAATCATGGCATGAAGGCAGCGGCTTATGCATAAAGGCGTGAACTTGCTTCTTCATATAATGTTTATAGTAGAAGTTAAATTTGCAGTTATATTGCTTGTCTCACTTTCTGCTTGGGGTAGATTTTTTTTTGGAAACTTAAGTTAGAAGGATCTTTGAATAAAGGTGATGAACAAGGAAAGTAATATAGAGAGGATCTTCTTCCAGCCTGGAAACTGGGTGACATGAACAAAAAGAAGAAATTGAAGAATCTGACCTAATAACTCCTCAAAATAGGCTCCTACATTAGGCGCAACGCCGCAACTAAACCTTCATTTGATAACTATGTAGACAATAGCCTAATTCTCCACTCTTGAATAGAGTGAACCTTTTGAAACATATATGCTCCTCAGGTTCTAACTTCGTAGAAGAATGAACCACTCAGTATCCTTGATAGAATGCTTAGATTCAATAGCTTACTGAAGAACGTTGCATTAACTTAGATTTCAAGACAATCACACATATCTATTACACTGATTGAAACTTCAAAGTAAAGGAAAGCGTTTTTCAGCTTTTCTCTCCTCACATACCTTACGCATCGATATTACAACCAGAATCACCATTTTTCTTCTTGTATCATTTATAAGCGTTAAATGAGCCATCGAGAGGAAGAGTTTACTTGATTACTACATGGGATAGAAGCTAATAAAGCCATTTACTATATATGTTCCAAGGCTAATACATACTATATCCTAATCTGCAACCTCTCCCTCTTGCTCCCATAATAAATAACATACACACACACACACTCTCTCTCTATTTCCTTGTATGTTGTGGTGAAAATATGCATGTATATATTTTTCGGGGGAAACAATTTCTATACTGCGCTAATCTCTACATTCTCTCTTCCATTCAGGATTTTGCACGACTTATTTGAAACTGTATCCTGCACTGAAGCAATATGAATATGGATTCCGGGTCTTCTTATTGACATATTGTATAGTGCTAGTATCGGGGACTTCAGATTTTGTTAATACAGCTGTTTCTCGATTGTTGCTAATTGGTGTTGGAGCTGCTGTTTGTTTGCTTATAAATGTCTGCCTCTTCCCCATTTGGGCTGGTGAAGATTTGCACAAGTTGGTGGTGAAAAATTTTAATGGTGTCGCTACTGCTTTGGAAGGTGAAGATTCTTTCATCTGTTATCTTTAATTTTGTCTTGGGACATAACATAAACATGATATTCTTGACTAATATCTTCCTTGCTTCTTTTTTAGGTTGTGTCAATGACTATTTGCAATGTCTTGAATACGATAGGATACCATCAAAAATTCTTCTTTACCAGGCATCCGATGATCCCATCTACAGTGGTTACAGGGCTGCTGTAGAGTCCACCAGCCAAGAAGAGTCTCTGGTAAACCTATGTTGCTATTGATGCTTAACTGTGAATATGTTGAGTTTCCTCCATTCCAAATTGAATGTCCTATTCTGGCACTATATTATGCTAAGGTCTGGAAGTGTTCAACTTTAAATAGGTAACATGTGGAGGCTGGTAAGTTTTCTGTATTAGAGAAATTGAAGAATAAAGGTAGAGCACATGTAACTTATTAGAGTAGCTTTACATTATTTTGGATGGAAAGAGAAAAAAGATGAATTTGGACATTCATATGGGATGGTGGAAGAATGCCTATTTTCTTGGGTTGCTAATTTTAGAGAAATTGAAGAATAAAGATAGAGCACATGTAACTTATTAGAGTAGCTTTACATTATTTTGGATGGAAAGAGAAAAAAGATGAATTTGGACATTCATATGGGATGGTGGAAGAATACCTATTTTCTTGGGTTGCTAATTTTAGTATCCTCGTTCAGTTAGCTTTTGCTGTGTGGGAACCCCCTCATGGACGTTACAGAATGCTCAAGTATCCTTGGGGTGAATATGTTAAAGTCAGTGGTGCACTAAGGCACTGTGCTTTCATGGTCATGGCAATGCATGGGTGCATTCTTTCGGAAATACAGGTATGGTTTTTTCTAATCTTCTTTAACTTAGCTAAAGCAATAGGCAGCGCAGATTCTTTTATTATTCTATATTCCATAAATTTGAAGCCTAACTCATATCTGCCACTTCTTCTTTTTCTGTTTTTAGAATGATATGGAATTAGGCAGCTTATGAATAAATAGGAATATTTTAGATGTCTATGAGAGAAGTACAATTAATCAGCATATGCATAGGAGAGAAGTACTTAAATTAATCAGCATACTCGACCTGTGCAGTTCTACATAACTTTTTTTTATAACGGTGGTGTGCCAGTTGGCTTACATGCACCTCGACTATTCCACCAGGCCTGCTACCTCACACCAGCGTAGGTACTAGGTAACTTTGCCCACCAACATTTAGGCATATACGAAAAGATCACCTAGCGTGTTAGATTTGTACCCTAGTCTCCAAGGTTTTCACCCACTCCATTGACTTCACGCAAACAGATACATAGGAACTAGACTAAAATTAGTACCTGTCAAGGGTTTGCCCTCCCTCTATGGGTTAAACATAAAGGTGTACACAGAACTGTTTAATAATTTCTTCATCAGATGAAAACTCAATTGATTCTTCAGTACTGAATGTTTTCGAAATTGTAGACATTAGTTAAGTAAGTATGTTGACAGGGTTCATTTATTTAACTAACCTATTTCGGGATAAGAAGTAAGAACTCAACCGTGGAACTGCAGTTCTGGTCTGCTATTTCATAAAGTGTTCAGAGTTTGCTCCTGTTTTAATAATTTTACAGAGTAGTCAAATATTGAATATAAGTCTTTTTGTGGCATCACAAAGATAAACACCATCAGGGCCGGCTCGACCATAAGGCCAGTAAAGCCATGGCTTGGGTCCCAACTTTTTGAGGACCCCATTTTTCCTAAAAATTACATATATATATATATATATATATATATATATATATATACACACACACACACACACACACATACTAATTTCTCGCTTTTACTGTTCTTATTATTAAATATTCTAATTCCGTACTGCTTTAATATGCTTTGCCTTGCGCCGAAGGTCTGTGGGAAATAACCTCTCTACCTCGCAAGTTAGAGACAAGGTCTGTGTACAGATAAGGTCTGCGTACACACTATCCTCCTCAAATCTCACTTATGAGATTACCTGAGTATGTTGTTGTAAATGTTCGAATTCCAAAAAGAGATATATATATTTTGAAATAAATAATTAGATCTCAAAAAGGGGCCCTAGATAGCCATATTATCAATTGAAAAGGATTTGTTAGAACAAATAGACTATAAAGCAGTAGTTAATGACTTCACATCTAAAACAGCTAGAAAAGTATACTTTAAATAAAACATATATATGACGATCTTTCATTTCTTTAAAAACAAATTAGGGCCTCTCTGTGAAGTTTGGCTTTAGGCCCCCGATCTTGTTGAGCCGGCTATCAACACCATGCCACTGGATTGTTTAATAAATAAATTTAAGAATTACTTACTGAAAGTAGATGCCCATCTTAGATCCAAAGATAAGTTGAGGAGATTTTAAACCTTGAAGCTGCTTGAATCTTTAGGTCGAACGTTTGGCCTTTAATACAAACACCAAGGCACTGAGGCTTTTTGCTTCTTGAGAGTGGCAAGAAAATGGAAACCTAAGGGAGGGGTGGTATCAATAACGGCCAGCTACGCCAAATCCTTAATTTGAGGATATATTCTATGCTATTTATGGAATTAAATAAGTAGTAGTAATAAATAAGTTACTACTTTCTTTGGACCTTGGGAGGATACGAGAATCGAATCCGCATAGCAAAGTGATTCATAAATTACTAACAAAGATATGAATGAATGTTTTAATGATCAGGACTAATAAGAAATTTGAACTGGAGTTAAAAGTTTAATATAAGCAAACCAGTTACTCAATACTTTGAACTACATCTTGACATCTGAATTAGAAATTTGAACTGGTTGAGCTTTTACTCTTATATTACATATGTAATTTTTCTTTTTCCCTTCATTAGCACCTTTCTTCGCTAAAGCCCATGCTTTAATTGCACTTTGTACTTAATGCCCTACCTGGTCGTGGTGCTTTTCACCTTTGATACTTCTGGCTGAGATTATCAATTAAGCATCATTTCTGAATGCCAGCTTGGCTGAACCCTTGCATTTTGGCTGTAACCTTCCCTTCTGTTAATTAGCAAATTTTCTTTTTTGCAATAAGTGTCCTAAAAATGTTGAGATGACCTTTATCCGTTAGTGACATCCTTTTGCTACCTAAACTGTTTGAAGGAAGCTTATAAAGAAGTATTTATACAGATAACCTCTTAACGTCAGCTTCAACTAAGTAACATGACACAATAATTTCCTCTAGCTTGATGGAAGTTCACCAAGCAATGCTCTGATCTCGAAGGAGTTTTGTCCAAACATATGTCATCTCACAAATCGCATTATATTTGACTATTGATTCAAAATATGAAAGTGATCTTGTAAATACAATTTTCTGATTCTCTACTTAATAGACATAATATACATGTTATATCCATTTTAATATCTTTTCCTCTTTTTTTTGATCAAGTTAATGTCTTTTCTTCTTAATAAACTGAAAATTCAAGACATCAGTGACAGCTAGCTGCATGAAATATATAAGACTGATCTTGCAGCTATATTTCCTGTTTGAACTTGTTATGGTCCTGTTCTTGATTTTAGATAAAAAAGATTGAGAATTTATGCTCTCTTCGTGCAATTTCTTTTGTCTTGTAGGCAGCATCTGAATTGAGGCGGACTTTTATGAAGGAGATTCAGAGAGTTGGGATTGAAGGAGCCAAAGTGATACGGCAGCTTGGAGAGAAAGTAGAAAAGATGGAGAAACTAAGCCCTGGAGACCCTCTCAACGAAGTTCATAAGGCTGCTGAGGATCTCCAATTGCTGATTGACCAAAAATCTTATCTTTTGGTTAATGCAGAGAATTGGGAAAGTTCAAAAAGACCTAAGAAGTTTGAAGATCCTGAACGCCTTCAAGAACTGAAGGACAATGAACCTAAACCCATGGTAATTAACTCCCTCAGTGAAGCAACTCTCCATTTAAGGTCTGCTCACACGTTGAAACACATGGATACTCTTAATCCAAATGTAAGTGTCAACTTTTCTACTTCACAATGGGGTTCCTCAGCAGATGTGTTTGGGCAGCAGACAATGTGGCCTTCACGGCTTTCACTTATTGGAGATGTGATTTTAAACGAACGTGAAGTACGGACTTTTGAAAGTGCTAGTACGTTGTCAGTGGCAACATTTACTTCCTTGTTGATTGAGTTTATTGCAAGACTTCAGAATCTTGTAAGTGCATTTCAAGTGCTCAGTGAGAAGGCAAAATTTAAGGAACCTGTAGATGCATCTGATACAAAAGAGGCACCCACTCTTTGAGGCAGGTTAAGGCTTGGAGTGAAATCTGCTTTTTTGAAGTTAACAATGTTTTGAGATGATTATATATGTACTATATTAAGAGTTGTAGAAATGTCAAGGACAGATTTCTGTTCTGCAGCTTGTTTTCAGAGACTGTATGAGCTGTTAATCCAGGAGATAAAGATTTCCTTGACCCAAAAAGTGTATTAGTGCGTGAAGTTACATGTACATAAAGATTTATACTTGTTTCTGATGAATCCATAAATCATGCAAGATTTTTAAAGAACATTAGCCGGATAATATGGCCTTGTTATGATATTCAGATTGCATCACTAAAAGATGCTTTAAGAATGACCTACGTGGATTCTTAAGTAATTTGCCAAGTTATAGAAGTTGCCATTCTAACCATCTTCTTTATTGGAAGTTTGTGTTTTAAACACCCTAAAAGGAGATGAGAAAGAAATTACCAACATACATAACATTAATGTGTAACTTTATTAGTGTGAATTATAAACTAAGGTAGCAGCTTCTTTTATACATTCACAGTTTACACAATCATACATTACCCTGAGAACTATGAACAACTATTACACAATGCTCTACCAGTGCTAGAAGTTGTTTGGAGCTAAGCAAAAGCATGGTACCTTTTCAGCATCAGCATAATTCAAGTGAATAGCACTCTCAAAGCCCTAAAATGCAACAAAATGCTGTCACTGTACTTCCCATTTCCAAAATGTAGAACTATTCAAGTTTATACAATCACCCGTGTTTTCCGATGAAAACGGATAATCAGTTAGAGATTTGTATTTCAAGGGTTTAAAGACAAGTGGGTCGTATCCAATCCCGGAAACTCACCTTTCGGGTATCGTGATTACGAGAGTTAGATTGAAAGAACCAAACATAAAAAAATAAGAAATCAAGCAAGATAAATATGTTCACAAGAATAATCGGTGTGCCCGGATCAATTGTTTTTGAGAAATAATTAGGAATATGTTATAAGAGATGAGATGGATATCCCTTAGCTTACATGATAAGTTAATCTATATAGAAACCAAAACAAGATTTTTCAACCCTAACAGTCGGCTGATGTGACCTAACTGTACCCCACATGCTTCTCTGCCACAACACACTGATCAAGATTTGTTGATATGACCCGAGTAGGTGGAAGTGGGTGCCAGCTATGGAGACCTCCCGATCTCTCCGAGCTCTCGGTTGCGGAAACTAGCTGAATACGGATTTTACCCAATACAGCCATTGCTCCCACAAACGCTTATAGGGAAGCAAAAGAAGTAAAGACATTGAGGTAAATAAAAATATATGTCGCAAGAAATAAAGACTCCTCTCAAATGCACATCACGTCCAAATTCACACTCCATTTTGCATAATTAAAAACGAAGTACGTTAAGGAAACTTTTTTTTAATCAAAATTAATCATGCAAATAGAAGAGAGAAGGAACAAAAGTAGTAAGTGAATTATTTTTAGATCTGATATGGCGAAGACATAGCTCACGTGTAATACACCTCCCAACATGCAGCTGATTTTATATGTCCTAGGATGGCGTTAATTCCACTTAAAATAAATATAAGGATAATAAAATAAGAATAAGGGTATTAGTTTGAAAATCTTTATAACTAACGCGAGTTATATGGCTCACCTTTTTGTCTCACAAAATTGTGAACCCAAATTTTACATTTTGGGTCCACATTTTTGTGAGACAAAAAGATGTCTCACACAACTAGTGTAAGTTGTGTAACACATATTAACAGAAGTGTAAATTATTAGGTCAAAAGAGGAGACAAAAAATAACAGAAGTGTTAGACAAATTTAAACTTCAAATATGATGGCTCCAAGACCACAGGTAGATCAAGTACAATAAGTAGGTGTATCAACAATATTTCAAATTATGATGGAATTTTGAGTTTTACGGATGAAATTCCATGACAATCTCTTAAAATTTCACATGTAGAATTAAACTTTACGATATTAGCTATTTTTTTTTTTTCAATCACATAGGCTGAAAAGTGACTACTTATGAATCTATCCATAGTCAACTATTGAAGCTACATCCTACAATATAGTGCCCTTTACAATATTGTGATTTTTTTTGGAGATATAATCCAAGAGAAAGCATATTCTTTGACTTTTATAAATTTAATATAATTGTATAATATTTGTCTGGCCGAAATTATCATAGATATTGTTCAGTGGCAAATAGTATTAACGTTTGAACTTCATCAACCTTAAGGTATGGAACCAATCAGCCATATGCAAGCTATTATGGGCTCTTAGTCAACAGAAGGAGAAACTCTGGATCACATGGGTGCATACATATTACATCAAAAATCAAGATTGGCTGACAATGGGGGTGCCTAAACAGGCCTCGTGGATGATCAGGAAGATATTTCACATGAGGAAATTCTGGCCAGTGCTTACAAGCAACCAAACACTATTTAGCAGGGACAAATTTCAGATTCAAAATGCATATAAGATGCTGCGGGGGGACATCACGATAGTACCATGGAGAGGACTAGTATGCCACAATGTAGCTTGTCCGAAACATGTGTTTATTCTCTGGCTAACACTCCTGGGCAGATTACGTACCAAAGACCTGCTATTGAAATGGGGAATGGGCATCAATGGAACCTGTGTACTCTGCGACAACCAACTGGAGACCTTGGACCATCTTTTTTTCGAATGCACATACTCACAGGAGGTCTGGCAGCAGATACTGAACTGGTTGGGCTGGAAACGACGTATCTTAGCATGGGCACTGGAATGGCAGTGGGTACAGCAACACAGCAAGCCGAAGAGAGCAAAAAATATGTTACTAAAGGCTTGTTTTGCAAGCGTGGTTTATGAAATCTGGTGTGAAAGAAACTGTCGGGTATTTCAAAACAAGAAGAGTACGACGACAATGTTAATACATACGATACAGAACCATATATGCATACGAGTTAGACGAAATAGGAACCTTTTTGATACTATTTGTTCTTTATAGGAGTTAAGTTTGGTAGGAACATAGGAGATATGCGATGAGCAACCGGGATGTGGTGCGCTCAGGTTATGTAAAGCAACACTTTGGTGATTAATAAAATCTGTTAATTGCCAAAAAAAACAGTTACGAATTTTAAAGCAGGACGAAAAATCTCAAAGAACAACATAATAAATGAACAATAAATGGGGAGAACTGAGCAAGTACAGGTTTGATTTTATTTGTAATGTTTTAGGTCTAAAATTGAGGCTATTGATCTAATAGTTAGTCAGAAATGGTTTCACGTAGGAAGGCAGCCCTATCGAATTTTCAAGGCCGCGTTTGTTTAAAGTTTTGTTTTGAAATTTTGGAGCAAAGTGTTTGTTTGATTTTTGCACGATTTTCACACTCAATTTTTCAAAAGCTCAATACAGGTTAAACAGAAATGATACTAGTGTACTAAAGAGTTCAAGGATTTAACTTTTTTTTATCTCCCGTTCCGTATTGGTATCCGTATTGGGATCCGATTAAATTTAAATTGACGTCAAAAAATCTTATCAGAGATCTTTGATTAAAGATACTTATCCCATGACCACAATCCTTTTTGGTCATGATCTAGGTCTACCTTATTGCAACTAAAGGTTTGGCATAATACTTATTACTTTGTTGTCATTCTCCCTTCTTCATATTTCTTTTTCCTTCTATCCCTTATTTCCTTTTTCTTTTTGGTCGTCGCACAACCAAGTTAATTCCATTTAACTTGTACTACATCAGTTAGCTTAAATCTTGGATAAATTCGCACTATTATT
Organism: Lycium barbarum; assembly: GCF_019175385.1. Lineage (NCBI taxonomy): Eukaryota > Viridiplantae > Streptophyta > Magnoliopsida > Solanales > Solanaceae > Lycium > Lycium barbarum. Next base: position 123,903,535 of record NC_083339.1, on the reverse strand, counting down.
CAAATTAATTGCAGTCTTTACGTTTTCTTTATTTCATTGCGTAGAGATACTCAATGATCCCATTTGTCAGTGGAGCTATTGGTCCGAATTAGTATATGCATATTTTCCTTCCTTCAAAATTCAAATGAATCGATTTTATATATATTTCACGTGAACGGAAGATTTATTTTATAAATTGCAAAACGTATAGTTTGAATCAGAAAGTAATTTAATACTCATATAAGTATTAAATTTATAGAGTATAGTTTTTATCAGAAAGTAATTTAATACTCAATGAAATAAGGTGCCAAACCAGTAATAGCAATAAGGTAGACCTCGATTATGACCAAAAGCAATTGTGGCAAAGTGATAAGTTCTTCTTTTCTCTAAATGCCTGAGGTACTACTTTCGTGACAAATTATTGAGATTTTAGGCCATATGTTATTAAGATCACCGTGCTAATTTTTACTCCTTCCATCTCAATTTAAGTGTCTTTTTTTTTTCTATTTAGGAAAGGAAAATGGGGAAGGAGATTACGACATGGGGATTCGAACTCTCACCAACAAGGTGAAAGTTCAGGTAGCCAATCAACTGAGCTACTAGATTCCTACAATTTAAGTGTCTTAGTTTGATTGAGTACAGTGTTTAAAAAATATAGGGAAACTTTTGAATCTTGTGGTTTAAAATTAAAGATGAATGTAGTCATTTAAATCTTGTGGTCTTAAAATTGTCATGTATAATTTTGGAATTGAAAAACTTTCTAAATATAAAAAGAAATACTCTTTTTGAAACAGACCAAAAAGAAAAGTAAAACACTTAAATTTTACGGAAGGAGTAACATTTTTATTCCAGTTTAGTCCCTCGATATGTTTTTTTCGGTTGCAAATTAGTCCTTTAATTTGCGAGTTTGTTTTATTACGTGTCTTATTTAGCTTTGGCAAGTCTAGGAGCTTGGGCCTCCATATTAATGATGTTGCATTGTTGGGTAGCGGAGAAACACATTAATGAACAAAAATAAATTCTGATTTCTTCCCCATTTTTCTCCTCTCTCACTTCGTTCTCTTTTCCGCCTATGCTATTACTATACCAAATTAATTCGGTAAGTTTCGATATTTTCATAGGTTTCGATTTATTATTTATGCCGATAAGTTGGTAATTATGAATTATTCGACTTTAACTTACACACGTGGAGGATTACTCCCTCCGTCCCATTATAAGTGTTGTTTTAGCAAAATAATAGTCGCTCTAGAAATTCAAGACAAAAATTAGTATTGTTTCTAACTATATCTTTATATGGAAGAAAATTACTTCTTCTTCATAATGCTCAATTTTCAAGAAACATTTAATAACTAGGATTATTTACTAAACTATACGTTGTGTTTATTGATTTCTTAATGAGAGTTGTTTGCAACAAATTTTTGATATGAAGAAAATAAATCGCAACCACAGACAAAATATAAAGAAATAAAGATTTTATTGATGAATATTTGTTAGTACAAATTTGCTTATCCCTTGATTATCTCCGTGATTGAGGGCGAAAGTAGCGTCTTTCTCGAACTTATTTAATCTCCATGAAACGAGTATTTTGTGGATCTTAATCTCTCTGTGAATATTACATGAGTTCATGAGATATTCGAGGTATGTCTTTTTCAAGAGAATATGTTACACTTTATATAGGCGTGAGCTAAAGTTTAGAGTAGAGTAACCTCCAAGAACCCTAACAGAGATTGGACTCGTCCTGTAAAGTCCCACAAAAATTCGATGTCTACCAATACCCCTACTTCGAGGCTTGTCGGAGTGTAGACTCGCCGAAACACAAAGACGAGAGTTAAAGTAACCATAAAAATGGAGCTTCCCATCTTTGTGATTTTATGGCTCCAGATTTTGCAGATCTGATTTGTGAGAGAAGAGATAAAGGCCAAATTTGGTCACACTGCGCGTGCCAATTTGTTTGCAATAAATTTTTGATATGTGAAAAATAAAATGCAACCATAATAAAATATGAAAAAAAAAACATAGATTTTATTGATGAGTATTTATGAGTACAATTTTGCTTATCCCTTAAGTCTTCCCTCTTGATTATCTCTGTGATTCGAGGGCTGAAGCATATTTCTCGAACTAGGATGATGCAGACCTCCTTCAGATTTATTTGATCTTCATGAAACGAGGATTTTGTGGATCATGATCTCTTTGTGAATATTCCATGAGTTTATGGGATATTCGAGATATGTCTTGATCTCTTTATGAATACCTAATAGTTTATGAGATATTCGATATGCCTTTTTCAAGGGAGTATTTTATCCATTATATAGCCGTGAGCTAGAGTTAGTGGTATCCAAGAACCCTAACAGAGATTGAGCTTGTCTTGTAAAGTCCCACAAAATTTGATGTCTACAAACGTGAAATGAGTTAAAACGAGACTTATTTTGAGACGAAGGGAGTAAAACTTTGGTAATAGTAAAAGCTTTTTTCACGCTTAAAGTAAATGAAAATTGCTTCGCGATTGGTTGGAAAGGACACACATTTGCTCGACTTATAATGGTACTCCCCCCGTCTCATATTACTTGGCTACATTACTAAAAATATATGTCCCAAATTACTTACTCATTTACAAAATAAGATAAGATTAATTAAATCTTTCCCATCTTACCCTTAGTATTAAATGTTCTTGAAAATAGTCAATATGGATTAGAATGTATTTATTGAAGAGAGATATAAATAAGGTAATAAAATACATCTTTTATTTATAATTTATTAAGAGACGGGCAAAAAAAAAGTGATCAAGTAATATGAAACGGAGGGGAGAGCCTGACACTTTTGTAACCCAAAAAAAAAAAAATTTGGAACCAAACTAACCCATTAAAAAAAAAAGAACCAAACTAGGCTTCACGCACAGATTCTGTCTGTGCGTGAAGGGCTGTTGACACCCAATTTTGTCCCGCCTCTCCTCCGAAATACCTATTTACGCTTCCAATATTTTGGCAAATTAAAAAATATATTTATATTTTACTCTTATCAATACTGGCGTTTCATTATTCTATTACAGTTACTAGCTATTATTATTATTATTATTATTATTATTATTATTATTATTATGATGATGATGATGATTATTATTATTATTATTCACAATTTTTATCATTTCGGCATTTTACCAGCTTACGCACACGCATCGCATTTATCTTCGCATAATTAAATAATAGTGTTTATTTACTATGGACTTTCGAAATATTATTGAACGGCTATTACGACGGCATATAATTTTATTATCTGAGCACTAATAATTGCATATTTTATATTAAGTAATATTTTAACACACTTTAGTATAGAGTTATTTAAATAGGTCTTTTATTTAAATGTAGTAGCCCAATCAACTCATACTATTTTCGGACCAATTCATAAAATCAGCCCACATTTTATTCCCAGCCCACATCTTCAAACCACCAGCCCAAATAATTACCCAAACGGACTAGCCCAAATAATTATCCAAACGGACCAGCCCAACCTAAACACACCACCGACCCGACCCGCCCCTTTCACTTAACAAAGGAAACCATTAGGGTTTCCTTCATTTTTCTCCTCAGCCGCACACCCCTTCCTCCGTCTCTCTTCTTTCACCTCTCTCTATCTCATCCGCTCCTCTCCACGACGCCTCTGTCCCCCACACTCCTCTTCCCCCCCCCCCCCCCCCCCCCCACTTCTTTCTGTCCCCCACACTCCTCTCTCTCTTCCACTTCCCTTTGTCCCCGCTCATCTCAAACGAAAACCCTAATCCACCCTATAAATAATCCTGTCTTGAGTCGTTTAGGACAGGGTTCTGGAATGGCAAGAATCCCCTGAAAATACGAGTCCTCAGCCGCACAAGATTCCCAAAATATTAAGCTTGGCAGTAGTTGTGATAATTCAAAACATCGAGTCAAAATACTAGAACATTTGTTTTCTGCTTTTCATCTGCTTTGTGTTGCTGTGAATCCGAGCATCGCAAGCTCGAATTTGGTAGTTTTAGAGGTAGATCGAAGATTCGAGGCCTCACTTCGCTGCACCCAAAGAAGGCAAAACCTCCTCCTTATTGTTTAGTTTTCAGTAGTTTTAAGGGTGTTCGCGGATTTATATGTATTTGTGTGAAATTAGTTTGTAAATTAATTATTGGTTCAGCCTGTTATTAGTTTTCGCATTAGAAATCTGCTTTGGTTTAGTCTGATATAGTGTCATTTAAATTTTTTATGTGTTGGCTAATGGTTGTATTACATGATTAGTTTGATTTAGTTTGATTAGGGTAATGTCAGTTTAAGTATGTACTGTTTAATTAGTCTTTACGTATGTCAAATCTAAAATTCGTATATGTTTGAATGTCAGCCAACATTAGTCTAGTTCCTTGTTACATAAACATGTCATTTGTATCACAAGAAATATGTTGTGTTAAAATGATTGGCAATGTTAAGATTAGTTTACAAGCTGCATGTTTATTTAATTCATTTACCTTGGCCTTTGTTGGTTAATGGCAGCTCAATATGGTTATACACTCAGATTCAATTGAGGTCTAGATAAGGATATAGAGATTTGACTTTTAAACTATGATGTTCAATGCTGTTGTTAATCTATATCCCATCTTCAGCATGCTTAAGGGTCCAATTGACATTCGATGTGTTTAGAATGCTCGTCATTTATTGATTCCTCAATGGTATTAGTCCAGTCAATGTTCAAATAGGGACTGGGTTCATTACCTAGGCTCTCCATTTTGTTGGAATTAACTTAAATGGCATGAAAACTGTCTAGTATAGTTTTGGTCATGGTTTCACTTATATTTGATAAAAGAAACTGCCAAATAGCATTGTATTGAGTTAGTATGCCTCTATTGTGGTCTGTTAATGAACCTTCTTGTTTGCCTTCAATAAATTTGAGCCTAGTATGGTATATGTGTCTGGTCTAACTCTATAAAGGATGATATGTTGGTATGTGCGTCTGTTTGATGTCTCGGTGCAACTCGATGTATGTATCAGTGTTGGGTTGTGCTTACTTGGACTGGTCTGTATGTCCGTTAAGCTAATCTCACATGTTATAGGACTTTGTAATCTTGCTCCTTTATTTCTTAGTTCCTTTCAATGTAATTTTTTACTAGTATGGTGTGCATTTAGTTCATAGTTTTGCTTCTGTTTTAGATTTATTGATAAGTAGCTCTCCCTTCCCTTTTAATTTCCTAAATTCTATGTTTATCGCATTTTTATTTTAGTCTCTGCTTCTATTGTATGGTGGTTTCCAGTTCTGTTTTAACTTTATTTCCAGCTCTATTTTCTCTTTACTAGAATATGTTGGCAGTTTAAAAAATATGGTTGAGTCTTGTGTGTATAGATTTAGTTTTTCTCTGTAAGTGCAAAACATATGCAAAAAAAAAAAAAAAAAAAGTCACTTTTAGTATATGCTATAACATACAACAACAACAACCCAGTGAAATCCCACAACGTGGGGTCTGGGGCAGTTATATGCTATAACATGATGATAGAAATTTGGTGTTGATTCCTGATCGTTTTAGTGTGCGATTTCAGTTGTTATTTTGCCATTCCTGCCTCGCTTGTCTGTTGTTGTATTATATGAACCATGAATCATCTCAAAATCTGCAGACCCAATACTGCTAGTGCTAGGCAGATGTTGCCTTAGTATATATGAATACTTTAATGTTGTTTGCCTTAGCATATTGGGCAGTTTTTCTTGCAATATTCACTGCTATTGTTGTGTCGATGTTGTTTGCCTTAGCATATTGTATAATTTTTCTTGCAATGTCCACTGCCATTGCTGGGCAGATTGTATGCCTCAGTACGTTATAAATGCTTTAATGTTGTTAAGACAGTGAGATCGTATACCTATGTATACATGAGAATACTTCAAATATACATAGAATATACACGATCTGCTGATTTGTTTGAGTTTATATTTTACATGTTTTAACAGTATACACTGATCGTATACTAATTATTTTCCTTTTACTTTTTTTTTTATGCATGACCTTCGCATACGAGTCCGAGGAACTCGTCTTCCGCATTCGGTGTTGGGCCAAGGCCCAACGAAAATACGATTTCCCCTTCTGTCCAGTTCTGTCCGCAGCCAAAGAAATAAAAAGTGGAGTTCTGGGTCAAAGCCCCAAATAAAAAAAAACAGCAGCAACAGTCCTTAAAAATGGGCTGAGCCCATTTAGCTTATTGGCTCTTCTATTTTATTTTTGTGCATTTAATTTGTATGGCATGATTAACTCTTTATTTTGTTTTTTTGTTTTCTTAACTTAGATGAATTCTAGTAAATTTAGTGGGGTTTAGTTTTAGTCATGGGTAGTTAATTTAAGATAAACATAACCATTAATTCCATAAGTTTTATTCCCTTCTTTTCACGTTAAAACTATTTATAATGTCTAATATTTATTTTATTTGGAATAATCGATTTGCAAAATGGCAAGACTATATATTTTAAGTAAAGGGAATCATATTTTATTCTTATTATCATATACATTTTAAAACGTCACTAATACGCAAATATAAACTCTAGTATATTTTATAAATAACTCTTCAAGTTTGAATCAATCATGCGTTTTTAATTAAGCATAGTTAATAAAAGATAATCAATCGCGTATTGTCTATATTCCTAAACTGCAAAATCAATTAATACCTCGCCATTTGAGTTGTTTCAAATATTTATTAAAACGTTGTAACCCACATTCTCTTCTACTTATATGCAAATTATCATATTTATAAATCTTATTTTAAATAGCATTATCATATTCTTTCTTCAAAATCTTAACAACCTTTATAAGTTTTATTTTAAAATAGCCTTTAAAGTTCTCCTTTTATATAAATTGTTATATTTTTTGTAAATCTTATTTTTAGCTAACATTATTTTCCTTTAAAACTTTAGTAATATTTGTAAGCCATTTTCTAAAATTTAAGCACTATATTTAACCTTAATTAATTAACCTAAGTTTGGTCGGATAACCGTAGTTAACGGATTCTAAAGGATGCCTAACCCCTTCCCTTTAGGATAATATAGAACCTTTACCTAGAATCACACTGATTAAGCAGACTATTAACGGAGGTTTAGTTAGCTTTACCTTAGTTAATAAATTGGGTGTCCTAATTCACCGTTAAATTAATTAGGTGGTGACTCCTTAAAATAAAACAAATAGGAATCACCAATATCTTGTACTCTAAATTAACCCGTTTAAAATAGGGTATTTCACAAGGGCCAAAGTGTACATTTATATTTTGTCCCTTTCACGCACAGAATCTGTGCGTGAAACCCTTCCCTAAAAACCCCGACCCACCACATGCATTCTCTTCTCTTTCATTTCCTCCATCTTCACCCTTTCAACACACTTTTGCACTTCCAAAAACATGTCTCAAAGTTTTAAAACTTCAATGTTTGCTATACAACCCGATATTTGCGAATGCAGTTATTACTGTAAACTAAAAACATCAAAGACCCAAGATAATCCGGGTCATCATTTTTAGCGTTGTAAAGTGCCTGAAGTAAGTGTTTTTACATTTTTTACTTTTTTTTTTTTCACGTTATCCACATATTTTACTTTAAAAAACTGATTTTCTTGTAATGTTTATAGGATATGGGCGGTTGCAAATACTTTCGATGGGAAGATAACATTCACGTGGATAAAACGGTAGCGGCGAAGTTTAAAAATCCAATTTTGGATAGAGATACAACGACTTCACGTATCTCTAGAGATACCGCTAAGTTGGACTCAGAATTGAAGCTTGTGGAAGCTGAAGAAAAAATTGAAGGTTTGGAGGTGTTGCTCACCGATTCCGAAAAAAACGAAATTTGCTGAAGGCTAAACTTAGAGAGGCTCAACACGAGAAAACAACTTTGAAAGCAAAACTTAAATTGTGAAAGATTATTTGTGCTATGTTGTTGTTGTTAATTATTTATATGTATTTTGTTTATTAAGTTTAATATTTCTATGGATTATGTTTTTTACAAGTTGTACCCTTTCCCCTATAATGTAATCCGCACCCTTTATGTACTAATTTATTTGTGTTTATTTGTGAAATTGTCAATTAATAATAGACTTTAACAATAAACATTGAAGAATTAAAAACATGCCAAACTAATTCAAATTTATGACTTCATCATAAAATAAAAATACAAATTAACAGTCTTAGTCCGAAACTTAAATGACCCATAATCTAAGACAGTGAGCCTAAATAGACCCTAATCGTCATCAGAATAGAAGTCCTCAATATCGTCCTTAGAACGATATTGGCGGCCTCTTAACACACATCTTTTTTCAGGAGATGTTAGTTCTCTACCGGTTGATGATGCTTGTTCTTCAACCAACTTTAGCATGTAAAATCTACAACATCTTGCCAGCATTTTGTTGTTTTCTTTTCTAATCCTTTGTACGACTATCTCGCAAGTTACTGGACCTCCTCGAGGCATGGTTAGTGAGTACCTTGTTGGGATTAGAGCGTTGAGATTTTCCAAGTCACGAACAAGACGTTCTGATTCGGCAATCCGATGTGACCATTATTGGCGTAAACTGCAATAATATTCTCGCGGATATGAATATTTCACACTGCAGAAATCATCATTACGCTCTACAAGAAGGTGCGGATTTAGCTCGTCTAGTTTGAAATCACTGGTATCACTCGAAAAACTGCTATGATTTGAACTCTCATCATCACTCTATTTGGTTCTTTTGGAAAGAGTAAAGACCAAGCTGAGTTTCTACTACTCGACATTGAATATGGTGTAGTCTAATAACAAAATAAAGGGCTACTTATATAGTTGCAAACCCCCAAGTACCCTCGGGGGGGGGGGGGTCTTTATGACCCTACCTACTTACCTTACTATAAGAAAAATATTAATCTTCATTGGACATTTCACAATCCGAATTCCACTTGGATCTAAATCTTGTGCTACCATGTATACCATATTCTACCCTATGGTAACGTATTTGCATCCGACTGTTCTCTTCGCGAAAACGATTAAGAGCAAAATTAAACTCTTGTGGAGTTCCGCGAGGCATTGACATAGCAACTTTTTTTGGGCGTTTAAGCCCTATTGAAGCTAACTTTTGCTCCAGTGCTTCAGCCTCCCTAACACGCCAATTCCACTCCTCTCTCATTGTTTTATTGTATTCTTGATTGAATCTTTTGTTAGGGTTATTTGAGTAATGAAAATCATCATCATCTAGTTCCCATGTACTACCCATTGCTTCAAATATTTTTGCTAGGGTAAAACATGTAATAGAATCCAGATTTCCAAATTGGTTGTAGAATGTCATGATAACTCGTTTTAAAGTGAATACTAGTTGTTTGTCAATTATGTTATATATAGTCATGCATTTTTTGACCGTTTATTTGAATTAAATTCATATTATGCAATGTTCTTGTGCGCAATAGGACATGATTTGACAACACATCATGCATGCCAATTTCAGCTTTTTTTTTTTTGACACGTAAATGACCGATTTGACAACACAATGCTGCATTTTTGACCGTTTATTTGAATTAACTTCATAATTTGACAACACATCATGCATGCCAATTTCAGTTTTTTTATGACACCTAAAGGACCGATTTTGACAATACAATGCTGCATTTTTGACTATTTATTTGAATTAAATTCATATTACGCAATGTTCTTGTGCGCAATAGGACATGATTTGAAATCACATCATGCATGCCAATTTCAGCTTTTTTATGACACCTAAAGGACCGATTTTGACGATACAATGCTGCATTTTGACCGTTTATTTGAATTAAATTTATATTACGCAATGTTCTTGTGCGCAATAGGATATGATTTGACAACACATCATGCCTACCAATTTCAGTTTTTTTATGACACCTAAAGGACCAATTTTGACAATACAATGTTGCATTTTTTACCGTTTATTTGAATTAAATTCATATTACGCAATGTTCTTGTACGCAATAGGGCATGATTTGACAACACATCATGCATGCCAATTTTAGATTTTGTATGGCACCTAAAAGACCGATTTGACAACACAATGTTGCATTTTTGACCATTTATTTGAATTAAATTCATATTACGCAATGTTCTTCTGCGCAATAGGGGTGACTATGAATCTATTTAAGAAGAATGTTGGACGAGGTAAAAACTCATCCATTTCATAAGTTTAAGTCTCTTAAGTCATTCAAAAAAACCTATCTTAAGTCAGACAAAAAATGGCTCAAGATATTCCACCAGTTAAGGTTTCAATACATTGGGATGGTATTATCCTTGATGACAATAGTATAGTTCGTTACAATAAAAGACCAAACGTTTATGTTAAATGTCCACTTGAAATGTCTTATGAATCACTAGTCACTTACATATATGAAAAAAATGAAGGTTAGTACAGATGAGTACGAAATCTCTATAACAGGCAGATATCCACAATCAGTTTCCAATGGTATAGTGCTTTATGGTAGGCATTATATCAATGATGATGATTCTTTAAGAGATTATTTGAATGCGCCAGAAGAATTAAAACATTTAGTCGCTCTTAATGTTCTGGAGATGTATGTTGAAAAGATAACCAGAGAGGTCCCGCAAGAACAGCCCAGTCAAGCTAACACGTATGGAGATTTTATGTCTTACGGGGATATTTTGAGTGGCCAGGTGCCGCTGAAAAATCTCACCCAACAATTAAATCAAACTTGGTAAATATGCATTCTTATATTATTATTTTGTGCAGTAGCACGTGTTTATTGTATGTATTATTAAATAACCATTTTTAAATCTTTGTAGGGGTTATAGACCTGATATGAGTAATATTGGCCAGTCATCTCAATTTAGTGGAGAAAGTCATTATTATCATAACTCTCAATCCAGTGGAGCTGATTATTACAATAATTCTCAGTTTAGTGGAGCTAATTATTATAATAATTCCCAGTTCGGTGCAACTGATTATTATCAAAACTCGCCAGTGGTACCAACTGTGAATGAAAGGCAGTCCTCTCAGTTTGGTGGAGTTGATCATTCTCCACACCATGCTCATCACCTAGATGCTAAATAATATATATATATGTGTGTGTGTGTGTGTGTGAATTTGGAATTTAACATATACAATCTATCGTGTAGGAGGAGGCCTTTCTTAGATGGCGCTGATTGTCCAAGTTATGTGGATACATCAGAGAGTGATGGCGATGAACCAGCTAATAATGCAGAGGTAACCGATGATGAAGATAGTGAAGGGGATGAAGAAAATACACATTATAGTCCCCAAAAGCAACCAGAACCAACTCACCACCACGTACCACCTCCGATGGCCGAAAACCCAATTCCTGACAGCTCAATGCAATGGCATTCTGACTATATTCCATATCTTGACAGTCTCCAAGGTCGTGAGGATGCATTTGCCTTCACAAGAGATGATTATCAAAGTCACCAAAAAACGTGGATTGAACCAAAAAATCCCATGACTGATGAATGCGTCATTGCAAAGGAAATGCAGTTCACATAAAAAAAGATGTTGCAACAGAATGTCAGAATGTATTGTGTAAAGGATATGAGGGAGAAGGTTGAAGACTCAAACGGATCGGTATGGAGGCTGATTTGTAAGCGACATACTCAAGGCTGTCGGTGGTTGCTTCGGGGAATTGCTAAGCCAGATGATCTGTGGGAAATCACAAAATTCCATCCGAAGCACACTTGTGATATGGGACAAAGTCAAGCAGATCATTTTAATCTAGATATAAACATGATTACTCATTTGTTAACTTAAACACATTGAGGAAACTCCAAGGTAATTTATCTGACCGTTTACATTATATATCTTATAGCAATTAAAATATCATTGTTAAATGTTGTTTGTTTAAACTTATGTAGGATGCCTATCAAAACTTGTATTAGCATGGTCCACTCAAAATATGGTAAAATCATAAGCAAGAGAAAGGGATTTCTCGGGCGTAGACGTGCTTTTGAAACGATCTTTGGAACTTGTGAATCCTCTTTTCAGGCGTTGCCGGGGTATATAACGGCTCTACAACATGCTAATCCTGGCACTGTTGTACAGTGGCGACTTTTAGAGGGCAGAATTTTTGACTTCGTCTTTTGGGCATTCAAACCAAGTATTGATGGTTTTGCTCATTACCGGAATGTGATATCGATAGGTGGGACCCATGTATATGGCCGATATGACATTAAGCTCCTAATTGCAGGTGGTATGGATGCCAATGGGTCAATATTCCCTCTTGATTTGGCAATTGCCGCCAACGAGAGCAACGAGACATGGGGGATGTTCTTGACTCATCTAACAAACTCATGTTATTAAGGGTCGTCAGGGCATATGTGTCCTATCGGATCATTATAAAGGCATATTGCACAATATACATACTCTGGAAGGGTGGCAGCCTCCACATGCTTACCATCGATATTGCTTAAGGCACTTAAAGGCTAATTTCCAAACAAAGTTTGCAAATGGCACTGTAAACAAATTGATTTGGGGGGCTGCGATGCAGCATCAACAAAGAAAATGGGCTGAAAAAATGGAGCTACTAAAGGAAGTGAGTGAAGAGGCATATGTTTGGTTGATGAAATTAGAAGTTGAAAAATGAACGTTTTATGCTGATGGAGGAAGGAGATGGGGCATGCTTACAACGAACAACTCAGAGTCTTTCAATGGACTCCTTAAATCTACTCGAGGACTACCTGTCACCGCAATGGTAAGACTAACTTTCAGACAGGTCGTGGAGCGATTTGCGGATAGGACAAGGCAGGCAAGAGCTATATTAGACGACGAGAGAATATAGATGCCAAAGCCCTATAAAAAGATGGAGCACCATAGAAGAAAGGCAGAGGGTCACCAAATGACCGAGTATGACGTCGTTCAACGAGTGTATGAAGTTAGAACGGGTTATTGCGATGGCAAAGGAGGAAACAAACATATCGTTACTGAGCGTACACAATCATGCACTTGTGGTAAGTGGCAAACGTACCACATGCCATGTTCTCATGCAGTCAAGTGCTTTGAGAGAATGACCAGAAATGTAACTGATTATGTGGCGGAGGAATATATGGTCGTAAAATACCTTAAAGCATATTCGGGCCAATTCCGTCCCCTTGGTGATCAAACTTATTGGCCAGCCGCGCCGTTTTCTATGATTGCGAACAAGAACCATATCCGTAAATTGAGAAAAAATAAGCTAACCCGTTATCACAATCAAATGGATGTTAGCGAAAAGACTTACTCTCGCAAGTGATCGACATGTAAGCAATTTGGGCATGATAAGTGTTCATGTGGGCAAAACTCCCATGGTGGCAGCACATTTGGAAGTAGAAGAGTGTCTAGAACTTGATTTTTTTTTTAAGACTATTGTAATTTATGATGTATTTCGTTGCTAATGGAATGAAATATTTTTCAATTATTATGAACCTCTCGTCTTGAACCAAAAAAGTACTTTCATAGCTTTGGGAGTAAAACAAAAGATATTAATCAAAACCCTATAAAATATGACACTTAAACCTAAATATAACAAGTTTTCAAACGTACTTCGGAGCACTTTACAACCCCTAAAACGACGATCCAAATGTATATGTATACTTGATGTAATGAGCCGATATTATTGTACACTAAAAATAATATTAAATTCTATATAAAATATTTATATTCCAGTGTTTTGAAACGTGATTAATATTCGGTCAAAGTACGCAAAAAACCTTAATTTTGAGTTTGATTTCCAAAGAATAAAGGTTGGGTCGGGGGGTTTTAGGGACGGGTTTCACGCGCAGATTCTGTGCGTGAAAGGGTCAATATGTAAATGTACACTTTAGCCCTTTCATGCACAGATAAATGTAAATGTACACTTTAGCCATTTCACGCACAGAAATTCTGTGCGTGAAGCCTAATTTGATTTTTTTTTTTAATGGGTTAGTTTGATTCCCAATTTTTTTTTTTGGATTACAAAAGTGCTAACACATTGCAGCACGACGGCAGCGCGACAAAATAGACTAGCACACTCTTAACTAGGACACTCCAAATTTGGGCTATGTCGACATTACGACATAGGAGTTTCAAATTTTTATGACACATTGATGCTGTTCGCTATGAAAGGTGTGCAAAGTTTCAAAGCGTCATAATCATATTGATGTAAGTTGCATCAATATTTTATGAGAGTTCGTAAATTATTACACCAATTTGATTTAAATTTGACCATATTTATATAAAAATTATCATAATTTTTATTGTATAATTTTAAATTAAGATAAACTTTGAGAAGAAAAGATAGAAATGATATTAAGTAACCATAAATTATTAAATTTAACCTAAATAATCATATGAATTTACCCATTTATATCATTGTGGCCAAAATAGTGCGGCCAAAAAACCTTATTGATATTTTATTCTAAAACAAGCTTTTTGTTCAACGTTATGGATTAGATTTTAGACCAAAATTACACACTTAGCCCACCCAATTTCAAGCCTACCCTAAAAATACACGTGTAACTACAGACTATAGTATGGGATATAGTTGGTGAATTGAAGTCTTCAAGTTGTTGGAACTATTTTGAGCTTCCCAAAACAACTAACCTACATCAATTTTATGTGAATTTATTTATTCGTCTGAACATATTATATTTAAAAAGTACGTTTTCCATTTTATTTTATGTCATGTATTTAATTGGATATAATTTTTTTTAAATTTATAATCTAAAATAAGTTATAAATATATTATAACTATAACTCATTTAATTAAGAGTACAATGAGAAATTTAAAGTTAAAAACTATCTAAGAATATAACAAAGTATTTTTTTTTTTAAAAAAACAAACTAAAAAGGAAAGTGCTCAAGTTGGGACAAGAATAATTTTTTTAAATTTTGTAATATAAAATATGTTATAGATATTCTTATAGTATAATCAATGAACAAAGCACTATTTAAAAAAAAAAAAAAACTAAAAAGGAAAGTGCTCAAGTTGGGACAAGAATAAATTTTTTAACATTTGTAATATAAAAATGTATTATAGATATTCTTATAGTTATAATCAATGAACAGTTTTAATTTATAAGTATTATTTTTAAATATATTATTTTTAAAATTACCTCCTTTTTAAAAAAAATAAAAAATTACCCTGAGTATGAATTAAATCCTCATTTTTGGGGAAAACAAACACAAGAAATTAAATTCACTCCTTTCAGCTAACGCTGATCGGTCTGTGACTCGGTGGGCCCATCTCTCATATCACTTGGTTTGCCCTTTTTCTCCCTCTTTCTAGATACCCTTTTTAGCTGCTTCACACCTCTCACCAAAATTTTATATCTATTTAATTCAACGACGTACATACATACATACATACATATATATATATATTTGTATTTGTATTCAATTAGATTAACGGTGGATGTGAAAAAATTATTAGTTTTAACCATAGAATTGGATCGAGATTGTTGTTGTTGTTGGCGGAGATGGGCGATTCTACGGGGGAACGAGATTATGTGGAAGAAGCTTCTAGAATCGTGGAACAAGCTAAGGAATTGCAAGACGCTGCTTCTTCCTTGATCTCGAGAACCACTCGCGAAGAAGATTCGTTAAGGCAGAAAGCAAAGTCGCTTGATTCCAGCGTTCAACAACTCCGTTCTTCTGTTAGGAAAAGCAAATTGGATTCTAATCAAGCTGAAAAGGTAATGATATTTTAATGAAGTGATTATTTTGTTGATTTATGTGCACATGCATGTGCATTACAGTCTTTTGGTGCTCGTACATGTGATTTGTGTTAGAGATAATGGGCAAAAACACACATCGACTATATTTTTTTCGCGAGTTTCACACACTAAGTATTAACTGTTTCCTTTTTCCTACCTGAACTATCACCATATATGAGTCTATTTGGATAGACTTATAACTTATGGCTTATAAGCATAAGCCATAAGTTAGGAGTATGACTTTTAGCTTATACAAAATATTACAAAAGTGCTTAAACGTTATTTTGACTTAAAAGCACCTAAAACAAACCAATCCAAACAGGCTCTATGTAGTAAAGCACACCTAGTTGATAGTTCAGGTAGGAAAAGTTGGCCTAATCAGCTTCGAGGTGTGTTTTAATACATAGATGGTGGTAGTTCAGGTAGTAAAAGGGAAGAACTAATAGTTTGCCTAATCTGTACTATTGGTGTAAGGAGGGCTTGTTAGAGGATATGGATCAATATCTTGATTTTCTAGAGTTGTTAGGGAGAAGCATGGAATGATTGATTGGTCTGAGTTCCTCTTTCTGTACCAACTTGGTACTTCATTAATAAAATTTAACCTACCTTTAACAATAAATAAATAAATAAATACCCAGATGATGATAGTTCAGGTACTAAAAGGGAACAATTGATAGTTGGCCTAATCAGCTTCGAGTGTGTTTTAATACATAGATGGTGATAGTTCAGGTTGGAAAAGGGAACAACTGATTGTTGGGTGTGAAACTCGCAAAAAGTAGTTTAGGTGTGTTTCTAACCATTAACTCTTTGTGTTAAGCTCTTTTCATGCTTATCCGTTCTCAGTTGGAAGAGGAGTTGTTTAAAGCTAGTTATGTACTGAGCGAGGGAGATGCTGCAGCTTTTCTTCCAAGCAAATCTCATGGTACGCTTCATTTTCCTCTTTGTTAAATTTGAGATTCTATTAGTAGTTTGTTAGTCTTGAATCTTGATGTGGTCAATTGCAGGAGGGTTCTTGAGGATGTTTTTGGGTCCAATCAATGTTCGTGCTAATAGAAAGGATGTGCAATTTAAAGTGAAAGAGGAATATAATAGTTTCAGGGTACGTCTTCCAAGCTCTAATTTTTAGTGATTAGCTCTGTTTAAGTTCTGTCGTTTAACTCTGTGTAATTTCTGCATTGGTGTGGCTGCACGGGTGATTAGTTACTCTTTGGATCATTGATATATCAATCTAATGGTAATTGGACACGAATTGGTACTCCCTCCATCCCAATTTATGTGAAGGTGTTTGACTGGACATGGAGTCTAAGAGTTAAAGGTGACTTTTGAAACTTATGCTCTAAGAGAAACCATAGATATTTGTGTGGTTATAAATATCTCATTAAGGGAAAAATGAGAAGTTTAATGATAAATTGTTACTAAATATAGAAAGGTGTCGACAACATCTGGAAAAAACTCGATTGGAATAAAAGAAATCAGGTAAAAAAAAATACCTCGCTGGTCACATAAATTAATCACCGAATTGGAACAACAATTGGGTGAATTGAAAGAGGGCGTATCTTCTTTTTGGGACTGACTAAAAAGGAAAGCGTGACAGATAAATTGGGACAAAAGGAGTACTCTTTTGGAGAAGTCGTGTTACTGTTAAATAATTTAATTTGCATATGCTATCTACTTGTCAGTTGAAAAAAGAGGATGGTGAGCATGATTTGCATGTACTATCTACTTGTCAAAAATAAAAAAATAAAAAGTGAAAAAGAGAATATGGTGAAGTGTATCATGTTCAAGTTACATTGCTTCTGCATGCGTAGAACACTAGAACTTGGATATGTTTCAATGCAAGCCCAGCTTTTGAGAATATTGTATTTATCAATTGTTCATATGTGCTGTGCCTGTGCATGTTACTGAATGATAATTGAGGAAGTTTAAGATTTCCATATTGGTGGATAAATTTAGCATCTCCTGTAAACAGATTCTTGTATATGGAGTAGACCTTGAGGCCAATTTCCTTGACAAAGCCTGGTTATTGTAAGTCCCAGACAATAGTTGGGATAAGCAGGAAATTACACCCAATGACCTTAGAAATGGGTGATCTTGAACTTTTAAGTTTTAACCCCCGTTTGCCCCATGGGCAAAACTTCAAGGTCAAAAGGCAAAACTTGTTGACTTTCAAGTTTTGCCCATGGGGCAAGCAAGGTAAAAAATTCAGGATCACCCACCTCCAAGGCCATTCTTGGAGAAATCACCTGTTTTTCAAGAATTGTTCGTTCAAGTTCTTTCTAACTTGAGCTTGAAATGATTCCGCCCTCCTCAGATAAAATGCATAAATGACCTGGGATGCATGAAAAGCATCAGTTATGTGGAAACCTCTTTCTTGTAATTACGACATCCAATCTTCTCTTGACAGGACAGGACAGCATATCTATTCCTTCTTTTCCCATCGTTGCTACTAGGCTTGAGGTCTTGGATGTGGGATGGATGTTTACCAGCGTTGCCAGTGCAACTTTACCAGGTAGTACAATTTAAAAAGAAGTCTTTCTCATTCAACTTCATACCAGTGGTGGTTTTGTTTTCCTATCTATTATAGTGAAAATTTTACATTTGACAACCAAGAATTCTGAGCTCCTCGATGGCTTCAGGCCTGGTTGCTTTACCTCTACACAGGTTTGGCTCTGCGAGAGAACATTTTGAGAGCGAATGGAAGTGATATTCGTCCATGGTAATTGAATAACATTCCCTATTTCTGTATGAAAATTTAACATCTGTCTTTTGTTTTATGTTTGTCGAGTAAAACCCTCATCTTAGTTGTTTATGTAACTGAAGTAGCAGTTCTAATGATTCTAAAGTTCGTTACGAATATCATATATGTTGATCACAAAAGACAGCTAATTAATAAAAATTATGGTTGTACTGATGCAGGTGGATAAAGCATCACTACTGTGCTATGGCCATGGCACTTATAAGTCTTACCTGGGAAATAGAACGACAACCTGACTGTTCACAGAAGCAGGTTTTTTTTCGTTTAAAAACTACTTGTATATTTAATCAGCTGCTTATCAACAAAAATGTTCTCTATAATGTTTAAGATTTATAATACTCCTAATTTTAATGTACTATCTATTGCAGAGGGGTGTGCAACTGTTCCTGAAATGGGCTATCATGCAAGGTGTTGCAATGCTCCTTCAGAATAGATATCAAAGGCAAAGACTGTACACTCGTATTGCATTAGGAAAGGTACACAAACAGCAGAATCAGTAGTTTGACTGAGAAGCCCTTAATCACTAATCCTGTGCAATAAACTATTCCTTTTTATAAGTCAAATAAATTTTAATAATAAGCACCACGATGGTGTTTGGTATCTAGTGCAGATAGGCTTATATATTTCTCTTCACAGGGCCCGGACACCATGGTTATCCAAAAAAATATAAAAATTTCTCTGCCCTGTGGGTTGGATAAATAACAGAGGACCTTGAGGATTGACTTCAAGGTCACTCTTTTCAATCCCTCCTGTTGAGGGCATTGCTTTGCCTTGTGGTTGAATAAAGCAAAAGACATTTGAACTCCCTATCATCCAATAAACTATCCTAATTGTGGAATTGTCTACTGAATTTTGTTTCAGGCCAGGAGAATGGATGTTGTGTGGGGAGAGACTGCTGGAGTAGATGGTCAATTGTTGTTGCTCTTCCCTGTACTATTTGTCTTGCAGGTATACTGAGTTCAATTTGGATATTTACTAACCGCAACTACTTTTTCTCTAGAAATTTTGCTCCTGTTGTTTCAGGAGACTGGGCCTTTAGATTCAAGTTGATTGATTTTAAGTAGTCTAAGAGCAGGAAATGCTAGAGTAACTTTTACATGATTTTGATGTACCTAGTGAAATGCATGTTAATAATAAAAATGGCCCCCCTAGTGACTGTCAGGTTCAAAGGTAACTATTGACTGTCAAGGATCCTTTTTCTCTTTAAATCTCGCCATAAGCTCCCTTGTGTGTTCTGGGTCAAGTTTCTGAATAGTGGAGTGAAAACATAATTTCATCCGAGCTAATAGCAACTAGTTACATTAGATGGGTGACAATCTGTAGACTTTTATGGCTTGATATCAACTTTTGTGGACGATACTTCTTTTCTAGACTTCACATTCAACAATAGGTCTGTATCCTTATCAGGAAAAAAAGGCCGGTTTAATTGATTATCCCTGCGTACACAGAGTGTTCCACGAAATTTATAGGTGTAGTTTTATCTTTTAAGGCTGGCCCCAAATGACTGCATGCTGTTTGTTCTTGGTGTCAGGGATTTGAAGCATATGTTGGAGTCTTGTTGCTCAAGACAGCATTCATTGGTGTTGTTTCTGAGTGGCAGGTAAGATAAAAACTCTCTTCCACTATATTTTATCTTTCTTGGTCCGGAGGTTAAGGGAAGACAGGTTCAAATAGCATAGTGCGAGTTGGTTAGAGGATTGTTTAATATAAAAGTTTCAGATGTTAAAGGTGAAGTTCCTTTTACATGTTCTCTAACAAATTATCTTGGTGTGCTTGCTTGGAAATAGAACGTGGAGTACACAAATCAAACAATATTACTAACTAAATTAGACCTTCCCGTCTGTAATATCCAAATATATATATCCAAAGAAATCCTGCCACTGTGGCAGCCCGTTCCTATCATTAACTAATCTGTTTCTAAAATTATGTGATTGTGGCAGGTTGTCACCTGTGGGATCCTTCTGATTATCATGGCAGTTGGGAATTTTGCCAACACAGTGCAGACTCTTGTGACAAAGTCTCGGGTTAAAGCCAAAATGAAGAGGGGTAAAAGTAAACAAGATCTGAAATCTGAATCTGGCACCAAAAGTTCGTGATAGGGATGGTTGGTCCAGTCTAGTATCCTGATGGATGAAGATGCTAAGTTATTCTTCATTTACTGTTTTACTCGTTCATATGAGTAGGCGCCATAATGCTTCTCTGACACGACTTTGGGCTTCAGAGGACAGTTGCAGGAAATAGTCATGCATGCAGTTCCTCAAGAAATGATTTTGTTTGGTTCTTTATGTTTCAAGTGTTTTCTTGTCTGTGTTTAAAGTTCTATGATGGAAAGCGATGTGTCCACATTAAAAGAACTTTGACCGTCAGTGATTTCCATTGTTTCTAAATTTTGGTATTACTGCTCAAGTATTGACGATAATTGCAAGCAGCAGATGCGCAGAGCCTCCTATGGTTTTTGCTTGAAGACTTGCTCTGACGTGTGCTTCTGTATTTTTGGTATGTATCAGTTCAATTCAAACTAATAAAATAATGCATGTTAAGGGAGTCTTTCTAGGAATGCTTCAGCTCAGTGATTTACTTCCTACAGTTTGATGACAATTAGAAAACACAACACTTGATCAGGAAAACGTTGTCAGTGAGGATTTAGAAACCATTGTCAGTGAGGATTTATAGTGTTGACTTCAAATTGATTGGGTTGAGGCACAGTTGTTGACCGAACGCTTGATCAGGACACTTGAAACATGGAATCTACACGGACTTGATATAACTATTTTTCGTCCAACTTTTTGTCCCAACGGTTGGTATTTTTTTCTTCTTTATTCCTTTGGTCTTTCAATAGGGCAATTTGCGGGATTACCCTTCGCTGGGGTGGTCTTTAATTTTAATCCCTCAAAATGGTGGTCTTTAAATTTTGGCCTTCAAGCAGAAAACATGGATAGATTTGCAAAATTTTGCCTCGTGATTTTTTTTTTTTTTTACTGAGCTGGAGTTCGAATCCACAATCTCGGGGTATTAGCTGAAGGGCAAAACTTAAAAGACCACCAATTTGAAGGGAAAAAATTAAAGACTACCCCAAATGAAGGACAATCTGCGCAAAAAAAAGCTTTCAATATTATGAACAGCGGAAACATTGGGCCTTGTGTTGTTTGGATGATGAAATTTAGGACCATATGCACTTTTATCCCTATTTTGTGCTGTTCTTTAGTTTTTGTCCTTCAAAATTGAACTCAAGCCTAGGCCTAGAGAGGCATAAGTTCTTCAAGGAGTTGGTATAACTTGTGGATATTGTGATGCGTAAATTATGCCCCTCTAAGCATGAATTCGATTTTGAAAGGTAAAAATTAAAGACCAGTGCATTTGAAGGGAAAATCGTGCAACTACTTCTGAAATTTACTCTGATTATTGAAATGAATTTGATGATTATGTATTGCTATTTGCACAAGTAGGCACTTCCACTTTGGGTATTTAAAACACGGCCATGTATTGCGATTTTGTCTACTCCACTCACATTCTTCACCTTTTCTTCATTGCTACACCATAAACCCAGCATGTTGTTCCTCTATCAAAATTCCCTCGGAAAAAACACATCTTTATTAGCTTTCCCAATAATGTCCCACATCTTCCTTAATCCCAATCAACTATATATGTGTGAAAAAAGTGACTGGACCCCTCAATTTTTGGATATCTGTGACATTTTCCTCCATATTCTGTCACGTTGATGCAGGAGTTTCAACATTATCCTCTTATCCATATTCTTTTCATTCACCCACCATGAATAATGGATCAAGATCTTTCAACTACAACTTTTTCCCCCATGTCAAAACAAGAGAATAGAGAAAACAAGAAACTTACCTATCTCTTTCTTATATATGTCCAATTACTAAAAGCTGACGATGCGCTACTCCAGTTGTCGCTAGAAATGGACAGCAATTCTCAAGTGGCAAAAATATAACGTGCTTATAATAAAATAATTTACCCCAAAAGGAATAAAAGAAGATCAAAGGGTAAACAAAAAGGACAGAGTGAAGGGGCTTATGAGCAATTTTAGTTAATTGGGATAAATGTTTAATTGCACTCACGGTCTATGTTGCTCGCACTCTTCGAAAATAATGTTGGGTATGTATCAGGTCCTCAAAAAGCTATTCATTTTCGGAAGATCTGACATGGTGCTGAAGCATTTTTAGAGGACACAACTTAACTATGATGGGGGTACTTTTTTTTTCCTGAAGGAAAAAAAATGAAATGCATAGTCTTTCAACATATATTACACTTTGCCATGGTTAAGTGATTGGTCAGGGTTCTCTATTTGTTAGGTGGGCTTCATAAGAAATACATGAATGTATTCTCTATATCAATCATTTGACAAAGCAAGAGAAGACTATAGAATGTACTGTGTTTTCTCAGTTTACCGAAAGAAATGTTACATATCTGAGTTTCATTTCATATTCAGGCAGAGACTCAGCAGAGCTTCTATTCATTTCATTCGCTAACAGCTACAGGGTCATTTGGTTTAGTAAAAAGTTATGCAGGAATTGTAATACATGAAATTCATGCAGGGATTATTAATACAAGGATGTAATGCAGATATTATTTGTTATCAAGTGTTAGTCTAAGTAACTTTAAAGAACCAGCGGAGAGACTAAAGCTAAACAAAATGCCAAAAAAGCAAATCACAAAGAACTAGAGGACATTCCTGGAGGTTAAAAGTTTTTGGTTTCATCATTCTGCTCTTCATAAGGATGCCCATGCTGCTCCACTCCCCGGCATCTCCGGAAGGAACAGGTTTACTGTTGAACTTGGCTGGAAAAGACCAAGCTTTTCCAGCAGTCTCTTGAATAGTATGCCTGCTGCATACGATACACCCGAAACCGTGAAACCTAAAATAACATAAGCTGCTATAGTTTTGAAGTAAGGTTTAGGTGCTCTCTGAACATAGGCCTTTCCAGTAGACAGCATTAAGATGCATACAAGTGAAGCTGCAGCAACTGCCACAATCTTGAGTTCCTTATCATCGCTATGGCGGAATGAGAACCCGTAGATTACGGGAGGCACTAGTCCAAATATGATATATGATAGTACAACAAGTACAGCATGCACTGTGAAGTTTTCTCTCCGGCCAAGTTGTTCTCGATACCGATCTACGTGTTTCTCCATTATCTGATTGCTGGCTTGCTCATAACGATCTCTTTTCAACTCCCAAAGCTGCAACTCAGCAAGAGTATACAGTAAATTGAACAGAAAGCATAAGGAATAAAAGATGCCCCACAAATTGATTGATTTGAGTAAATTTCATGTAAGAAAGAAAAGTTGGCATCAAAATGTCATTAAACTTGCCCACATATTAGCACCTTTTAGTCCCTCAAATGAAAATGTTGGCTAAAGCTTCAGGTTATCATGTTTCTTCTGTGCCATAACTAAGTAAATAATTCGTTCTAAGAAATATGAGTGCAAAATGCACAAGTCAACTTACATTGTGGAAAATGATGAAAAGTCCACCAATCAGATTAGCCATTGCCAGTACTACAATGTTCACTGCAGGAAGACATGACAGTACCATCAAACCAGCAGAAAGTTCAAAAGCCAAAGTAGGGAGCTAGAGCCATTTATAAAAATGGTCTTTTTCTCAAATAATTTTAAGACATTCAAGAAACTGGAAACATCCCTAGCGAAATCAAATTGTAACTGATCATTGACAACTTTTTAAATTAGCCAAAAGTCAAATAGTAGTATTTAATAATCCTATAAACAAGATTTTGGATAAGTTGGTCAGAGGCACTATTACTACTTTAGTGAGGATAAATGAATAAATATCTTGCAAAAGTTCAGATAAAGAATCAGTTGAGTAATGAAACAATGTTATGGATGATTATAAGATCTGAGCTCATCTCTTACATGTAGTCGCGTCACCACCGGTTGCAGATGATACAACACTTAAGCTTGTAATTGACTCAGCTAAACCCCCAAATATAATGCTTTTAACGATCTCAATTTTGTATTCTTCTGCAGCATCAGTTCCTTGTCCTTCCTGGATTTGAGTATCTAGATTTGCTGAAGCTGTTTCTGTAGTTTCATGCCCCGCTTCCATATTTATAATAGTATGGTTGCCTGCCACAATTGAATCAAGAAATCTAAGCTAACATGAAACTTCGTTTTACAAAGTAGCTGTGCTGAGAATATGAACCATCGTCTTTATTCAACCTCTCTTCAACATAATCACATAAATTATTCAACATAAAAACACAATAAGATGATACCTCAGGTTATGAAGTTCTTCTACTTTTTAAGATCTGTTAACTTTATGCATCAACTAGTAATGATTCCACACTTAATAGTCCTTCAACTATTTGCACATACTTTTTCATCGACTCACAGCTTTAGGAGAGAGCTTAGTACGAAGCTCACAAGTAGCGAGAGGGTAATGAAAAAGCCTTTTCGGAGAATATGTGATCCCTCCCTAATTGGAACCAGATTTATTTATAGTTGCCATAAAGTATTGAAATACGTCTAGTTCTTACCTGCAATGCCATTTGCAGATGCTCCCACAGAGATGTTGGTGATGTTATCTGGTTTATCTTGAACTGATAAAGCATCCTTTACCGATGAAATTAAGGCACCCTGATCAACGTTTAAAGGCTGCTTTGAGTGGATCTCTATATTGGTCTTTGTGATGGTGGTATGCTGAGATACTTCGTAATGATGGTCACCGTCTGCCAATGGATGGGCAACACAATAAGCAGAGCAATAAAATCAAACATTAGTAATGCATGGATTACTTATGCAGGGACTATTTATTCATGTATTAGTTATTCCATCATCTATCCTGCATAAAATAATGCGTAGATTCCCTCATAACTTTGTATTAGTTACGCGAGATTCTAAATAGCTAACTAAATACCGTATTCGGTGTATTGAATTTTATACATAGCAAAAAAATGCTACTAACTTAGTACAAGTTATGCAGGGGATTTAATACATGAATAAATCACCTCCTAATCAGTAACCAAACGACCCCTAAGTACCTAAATACCTACTGAGGTAAATAGGAAATTAAAGCTTCAGGTGACAAGCAAAACCCTCGTTCGAGAGATAACCTATTTCAGGCAAACCAATCAGGATTTGCTATACTTAACACTTTGCTGATATGCATTTGAAGAAAATGTTTTGATGAAGGTTATTTTAGTTCATAAATGGAAAACATTCCACTTCCTTTCTTGGTTCGCATCTCACTACAATTTTGTAGCTCAGCATTGATAAATATGCAAGTTTTTAGAAGTCAACGGTGTAAATGTTTGGAATGAGCTTGCGTTAAACAGAGAATTAAGAGGAGGTTTAGTTACATACCATTACTACTAAGTTGAACACTGTTTTCCACCAGAGAATGAAATCTATTGTCACTGTTTTCCACCAGAGAATGAAATTTATTGTCACTATTTTCCACCAGAGAATGAAATTTATTGCTACTGTTTTCCACCAGAGATTGAAACTTATTGTCACTGTTTTCCACCAGAGACTCAGAGGGAAGCATGGCTTCGATATGTTGCTCATGCTCTTCAGGGATTTCTGTCAAAAATTTGGGTTTCCCGTTTCCATCTGAGCTGTTGAGTGCAAAAGCTGTGGTTGCCGGAGACAGAAGGGACTCATTATCTGCATTATTGGAGTGTTATTATAATAGACAGGTCATTATGATCACATCCATGTTACCAAAGACATATGATACACATTTTCAACCTCTTGTACTATTACTGTCCTCCATTTTCTTATGAGTCAACAACAAAGAAAAGGGATCTTCAAATATAAAACAAAGATAAAGCACTTTTTTCTCCGGGGGTGTAGGGCCAGGTGAAAATTGAACATTGCCCCTAAAGGAAATGCACCCTTTTTTAAAAAGAAACAAAAAAAGAAAAAGAACAAAAAAGGTAATTCACCTTGAGTGAAAATAACATGTCTTCATTTCAGAAAGAATAGCACCCAGAGAGTGCAATGAGTAGTACAACTATTTTCTACAACTATTTTCCATATGCATCTCAGTACAACAACTACATGTGAAGATAACATTTATCTTAAAGGACAATCGACTGACCACTGCAATAGTTGAGGGAAGTTGTGGCAAATCCTTTTTTTTTTCATAACGTTGAGGTAGAATGTTTAACGGGCAACGCATTACTTGTTTTCAGTTGAAATTAGCATGAGCAGACATTGTTTTTCTGTAAACTCTTCTCAATAGAGTGAATTTCATACTAGAAACACTACCTGGACCTTTATTTAGTACTGCCACTTCAGATTTTGAGTGAGTCTCTGATTTCTCTACAGTTAGAGATTCCTCCTTTGTTGAAGTTATCAGAAGGTTTAGTTCATTTTGTTGAGATGCTGGCACACTGTCCTGCACAAGATTTCCATTACTAACTTGAATTCTGCCACCTGTTCTTAACAGCTCATCCTTCCTATCATTAGATGCTGGCAGACTTTCCTGCACACGATTTCCATTTCTAACTTGAATTCTACCACCGGTTCTTAACAGCTCATCCTTCCTATCATTAGATGCTGGCAGACTTTCCTGCACAAGATTCCCATTACTAACTTGAACTCCACCAGCAGTTTTTAACAGTTTATCCCTATCATTTCCTTGAACTTCCTTAGAAGAGGCTGAGGCGTCTGGCTGATTACGAGTCTCTACTTCAAAGATGTCAAGGACAGAAACTCCTGCACAAGAGAAAACAAAATCATAAAGAAAAAAGTGCAGGAACATGCATCAAGGAGCAGAAAAACCCGAGGGCAAATTAGTAATTAGACATGAAACAGAATTGGATCACTAAACTTATCTACTCATCCATGTTATGAATGCTTTTGAACTTGATCAAAACCAAAGGCTATTTCTTTGACTATCCGTGATAAGCAGAAGATTTAAATCCTTACACTCCCTCATTTAAGCACTCACAGTCAGTCACAATTTTACTTTACTTCAGCTATTTCATTGAACCACGTGGTAAAGAAACACAAGAAGCATTTCTTATTCGTAACTCATTTGTGGTTATCAGATACTTCATTCCAATTTGATAATGATGTTCACATAATTTTCAGCAGGCCTATGTTAAACCTGAATTGTGTAATTAGTTTACAGATTCATCATTTCAATATTTTCTGGAAAATACTATAACGCTGACAACAAGATACAGGCATGGGAATTTGACATGCCCTTCAAAAGAAAGCCCACAATAATAACCCAAATGAACACATAAATGGATATGGCTCAAAGATTTTCAATTAGGCCACTACTTCACACTAACAGGATAATACCTCTGTTTGCCTTATAAAATCAAAGGTGAACATGTTTACTATACCTTCTTGATTCGTTGCTGCATTCTCTGATTTACCCACTGTATTAATCATCATTTTCCCCTTCATGTTTGCATATTGATTCTCCCATCCTAAAAATTTCCCTCCAGCTTCCTGAGTGATTTCACTGCTGGAATATGCAGGTGGGGCAGATTCTTCAATCAGTAAGGGCTTGGCACTCTGATCTTTGAAATTATCTGATGGCGTAAGTACTCTGGCATCATTTTTCACTGCATTTGCCCCACTACCACTTCCTGCATGAGAATCTCCATCAGTTTTAACTTTTAATAGCATGACATAATCTTTCTATTTTCTCTACATTATTAAAGGTTTAGTTCTGATATTTTCCCCCTCCAAGCAATGCATTGACCAGAACTGACTATGTGATACCGAACTAAAATCTAGACTCATAACTTTTTCATTATCAACTCCAAATATTTGCTTCAACAATGGCAGAGGTAGAGTTACCAGCTATAAAAAGTACCTCATTTGGTACCCTTTTTTTTTTTGGTAAGGTATGTATTCTCAAATAAAGGAAACCAGTACCAAGAAGATACTGCAGGACAAAAGAGTAAACAAAAATAAGCTGGATTCTCCTGCTGTATCTCTAGGCCATCTAAAGGATTCATCATTGGCTCTATGTCATTTACATCATCCCCTTCCCCCAATACTTTAAATTGTATAAGCATCTGTACTTTACAATTGAAATGTTTCCTATAAGAAGGCATTTTTGCAATTCACACTTCACACAATATCCCATTCTTTATGAATGATGGAACAAAGTTTGTGGTTTCTGTTCTTTTTCTTTTGAATAAATTTTGTGGATAGATCCTTATAAAAAGAATTGTGGATAGATGCTACTTTGTGTGGAGTTGGGAGTTGTAATGCTCATTAGGTAAACACAACTGGAAAAAGAAAAGTAGAAGTGGAACTCTGTACCTTGCTCAACTGATGCTTTTCCCTTATCTAATGCAAAGATAGAGGAGAACCAATTTTTGTTCGTTGTAGGTGTCTGTTCACCTTTGACTTTTTGTTGTTCAGCTTTGACAGTTTCTTTATCACCTTTCTCTCTTCGGAACAATCTGAATCCATTCCCTGAAGGTTTGGGGAAAAGGTCATTTGCTTCATTCATCTAAGTCGGCAATAACAAAAATTTTGCATGCAGTCTAATGATTGAACTTGTTAGTTCTTATTTGCTGAGTACTAACCACAGTCTATCCCCCAATAGAACATAACAGACTGAGACTAAAAATACAGCTCCTTTTTGAACCGTATCGCAAACTATAGAATACTGGGAAGACTGTTTTGCATTTATAAGCACATGCATCAAAGAGAAGAATCACTTCTTTCTCTATAGTCTACATCTCAAAAAAAAAAAAAATCATCTTTAGTTCCACTTTAAAAAAAAAAAAAAATTAACACCAACATCATATGTCATTCAAAGATCTCGCAATGATATATATGCTATATATAATAAGACATGATCACAAGTTTCTGGAACTCTTCAAGTAATAGGGGAGTATAATTCATTTTAACAGTATATGAGCTAATCCCAACCCAAATATTGAACGCCAATTTCTTTTCTTTAGTTTTGTCCATTTTTCACTCTTCTTCCCAAAGAAAGAAGTTTCAACCAGGCTTTCAGGAGTCCTGAAGCAAAGAAGATGAAGTCATTTCCATTAAATAGCTATAAACAAAGTAATAAACTATCGACTTCTTTTATCTGCTATTCAGCTGCTAGATTACCAAACAATGGATAACCCTGAAATGACAGTATAAACAGAAATTTGATCATAGAGAAATTTGGAGTAACGTATATTTCATGTCACTGGACATGAAACTGTTTGCGATAAACTGCACCGCAAGGACAAAAACCAGATTTTATGTTGACATCAAGGTATGCAAAGGTTTGTACCTGTTGGAATAAAAAAGCTGAAGCAAGATAAGCATCTGAATATCTCTGGTTCTCTATCAGGCTGGTAGTCATCTGCTGCCAATGGTGGAGTACCATCAAGAGAACTGTGGGCTCCATCACGTACTTCATCATCAGTTGCCTGTGCATGACTAGCATCCCCTTTGGAGTCAGCTACAACTTCAAGTTTGTTACGCTTGACATCATCACCAGAAACCCGAATTTTACGCTTTCTTTTACGAAGAATAACCCTCCTAGTGATGCATGACTTGCAATTAGGGCAATAAAGATCATGAGTATTCTGCTTCTGAATTACATTCTCGACATCAAAATCTTTTACATCAGTGTCACTGTCAGTTTCTGCACTTTCTATTTCATCAATGGCTGTGGACTGACGAACAATGCTGTGATATTCTGAAAGATCTTTTGAAGGCTGAGCACTGGAACTTGACAAGTTGTCACTCTTCAAATACCCATTAAGTTTGATCTTCTCCTTTATGGAACGTGTAGAAATGAAGTTACTATCTGCATTCATATGAGAGAATTCAACTCTTCACTTCAAATGACTTTGCCAACTCTTAAAAATTTAGACAGAAGCACAACCGTGAATCTGAAACTCAACTTGAAACAAGTTCAACAATAAATCAGGAAGAAAACTTTTAGATTTCTGCCATTCACGAGAGAAAGCTAGTTATAACGCCGAGGTTTTAACTGAAGTTCACCAAATTTGCTAAGCTGAAAACCAATATTACAATCAATCAATTAACTGGGAGTGTAAGACTATATTCATTTAGGATAAATCATAGTACAGGAAAAACAGAAGACATAGAGACTGAGGACCTTAGAATTGAAACCATAACCTCGCTTGCCCCATGTAAAGAGATCAGGTAAATGATCTCTTTCGTTGTACTCTTTCTCTTTTCTTTTTTTGATTTTGTCAATGTCAATTTGTATGCTTCATCCTACAGTAAACTTTTATACTCCATGTAGCAACTTAGAAGCTCTTGCGCGAAACATGGCTATCTCCAATTCCATGTTTCTACACTTCGCAAAAATTAATAAGATAATGATTATCACGATGCAAATGTACCCATAAGGAGCAAGAAGAAAAAGGACTCACCTATAATAACATTTGCTTGCACCCTAATATGTAGCATTTGCAGATATTAGGCCCATTCATCACATTGAAAGTAGATTCTGAGATCTTGCTACTCCTTAAATTTCCATAAGAAACCGTTCTGTTAATTGACAACATCACTTTTCTATCAGTCATGGTTGTTTCCTTAAAATCAAAGTATCAACTGACCTTTACTTCCAAGACTGAATAAAAGTCCCCTCTGATCTAACATGGGGTAATTCATCAGCTTATCCAAGTGGTGGCCCCTAGGAATCTTTGTCCAACCAATACCTAGGCTTTTGCCTGGCAAAGTCCAACTGCAGGTTCGACACTTCCATATTCCTTCAATCAAACAGAAAATATGATTGCAAAAATTGCATGTTGTGCCTAATGCATGAGGAAAACGAGGATCATTCATCTAAGTGCTTCAAAAACAAGGGGTAGAATGTTATTTTTAAACACTTCGTAGTGGACTACTAGTGGATCTCTATATCTACTACTAGAATATACATAATCAGTCACTTGAAAGTAGCATCCAGTCCTTGCCAGCAGATGAACTCAAGGAGTGGCAGTACTTCTAATGCTGAGTCAATATCTTATTCGGAAAAACTGAATGCAAATACTATCTCATCGAAGGATCCCATAAAGTAGAACATGCTTCAGCTTTCATTTTAGTGTACTCGTTCCGCTATAGTTTGAATGTTCGAAGGCCTCATTTGCAATGACTATGGACTTGGATTTTCAAACACGAGTTAGGGTTAGCTACTCTGCTGGCATTAACATATGCTCTTATGGTCTCAATGGAACTGCCCCAAATGAATAGTTATCAAATTTTCCCCAACATGGCTTAGCTAATTCTACTCATCAGTCACACCTAATCAATTATTCCTTTATACAAAATATTTGTTGGGTCGAACACCTTGATCATAAAGGGATAAATTTTTCAGGTCTATCCATTCTAAAGAATACTGAAATTTTCTAATGTCCCCAGAAAAGTTCATCCTTTTTAAGGGATCTAGATGGAAATAAATCTTAGAAAAGATTCCTTACCACAAATGTTGAAGATTAGACAGCATGTGGCAAAAAATAAAAGATAAAAGGAACAACTGTCTAATAGAATATTTTCTGGAATTAAGACTAAAACTAAGCAATGAAGTTTCTCAACTTCACAAAATTCAATGGAAAGACAAAGTTCATCAGCTCAAGTAAGAAGCAAGAAGAGAATCAAGAGACGAAATATGCACAACCTCAAATTCCAAAGCAGACTTATCCTTGAGAAATTTCACCCCATTACCATAAACTTCAGCACAGTGACATAAATATGCAACACAAAAAACCTTTATGATGATGTATACATACACCCACACAAAAACAAACAAACATCTGCATCAAGGGAAGGTCCCTTTGCAGTAAAGAAGAAATAGTTTCAGACAGGTAGGGTAAGACATAAAAGGAGTGGGGTTCAGAAGAATTTTTTTATCTCTCCCCTGAATACTGTATACTTTACCCTACAAAACCAATGAAGAAGACATCTAAATCTCAAAAAAGCAGAATCAGGAGAGAATTTCACAAAGATTTTAAGTACAAGAAAATTGCCAAACAGTTGATGTAATGTATACCTTCATCTTTTTCATAATAGATAGAATGGCCTGATCTGAAGGGCCCTTCTTCAGCTTTAGTTCCCTCTTCAACCCCATTAGTTGAAGCCACAAGATGCTGGTTTGACACTTCTTTAGCTTCTGTTCCCTCTTCAACTCCATAATTTGAAGCTACAATCTGCTGAACTGACACTTCTTTTGGTTCAGTTCCTTCTTCAACCCCATTATTTGAAGCTAAAATTTGCTGAACTGACACTTCTTTTGGTTCAGTTCCCTCTTCAACCCCATTATTTGAACCCACAGTGTGCTGAACTGACTCTTCTTCTTGTTCAGTTTCCTCTTCAACCCCATTATTTGAAGCTACAAGATGCTGAAGTGACTCTTCTTTTGGTTCAGTTCCCTCTTCAACTTCAACCCCATTGTTTAAATCTACAATCTTGTGAATTGACTCTTCTTTAGCTTCCTCTTCAGCTTCAACCCCATTATTGGAATCTGAAAGCTGCTCCTCCTCTGACCTTTCTTGTTCATCACCAAGATCAGATTTTTTTGTTCCCTCTTCAACCCCATTATTTGAAACTACAATCTGCTGAAGTACCTCTTCTTTAGCTTCAGTTCTCTCTTCAACCCCATTATTGGAATCTGAAAGATGCTCCTTTGACCTTTCTTGTCCATCACCAAGATCAGGTTTTTCTGTAACCTCTTCAACCCCATTATTTGAAACTACAATCTGCTGAATTGACTCTTCTTTAGCTTCAGTCCCCTCTTCAACCCCATAATTGGAATCTGAAAGGTGCTCCTCTAACCTTTCTTGTTCATCACCAAGATCAGATTTTTCTGTTTCCTCTGCAACCCCATTATTTGAAACTACAATCTGCTGAACTGACTCTTCATTTTGTTCAATTCCCTCTTCAGCTTCAACCACATTATTTGAAGCTACAATTTGCAGAACTGACACTTCTTTTGGTTCAGTTTCCTCTACAACTTCAACCCCATTATTGGAATCTAAAAGCTGCTCCACTGACCTTTCTTGTTCATCACCAAGATCAGATTTTTCTGTTCCATTAGTGATCTCTAGGAAAGAATTTGCATGCCCATTTTTCTCAATTTTCCCATTGGTTACTTTTTTAGTAACTTTAGAGCTTCGTAATTGAAGACTCACCTCTTCTTCTTCAACTTCCACCTCATTTTGCTCCCATTTCAACTCCTCTTTCTCCATTATTCAACCCCACTAGCCTTCACTTTCTCCCCTGCTATATTTATGGTCTTACTATAAATAGAAAGAAAGAAGAAGATATTAGTGAAATTCAAGTGCCAAGAGAGGAGTAAATAAGGCACTGAAAGCAAATAGCAGATCACAAGATATGTTGTATTTAATATTTTATTGAAATCATGAGCCAGTTGAGGCAGATGATGTTACACAGACAGAGTGACTTAACTGCAAGATGGGGTCTTTACCTACCCTCCTCAACTTTAGAGAAGCAACTAATAATTAGGTGAAAGACCAAACATAAAAAAACAAGTGCTACATTAAGTTAAAAAAAAAAAAAAAAAAAACTGCAATTTCTTCGAGATCATATTTGAATGGACCTCAGTTTTTCACTTCTCAATATAACTATTAAACCTCATGACACACGTGTTTTACATTTCTACTTTGTTCCGGTCTCCAAGACAGGAAGGAGGACAACATTAAAATGATAGAAGTACAACTTTCTGGCATCTTTTTCACGCCTATGTTAGTTTATCTTCACTTTTTTTTTTTTTTTTGGAATAATGGTAAAAACTGAAGTATCACTTTTTTTTTCCAGTTTTCTAAATGAACTAGTCACCTACTAGTTCACAAAACACACATTAACTATTATAGTTCAATTTTTGAACTAATATCGATTAGTTTATAAAACACACTTCATTAAAAGTTAATAACTAATAGTTGAGCTGTATTTTGCAAACTAATTAGTGATAGCTTAGTAGTAAAAATCTAGAGGTGTGTTTTGACCCTTTAAGTGTTTTATTTTGGAAATAATTATGCTTAGTAAATCCTAAAAACTAGAAGTTCAGTAAATTTACCTGGTAGTGGCTGCCATGGCTAGAGAAGTGAAGAAAAGTACTGAATTCCAAATTCGTTTTTTTTTTTCGGAATGAGAGGAAAAGATCATTGTGGATTGATCATTTACTTGTTGGGTGGAAGATATTGACTTTATTTTACAGTTCTTAAAATAAGTAGTTTGCATAGTGCCTTTATTGTAAAAAAGTTAAAGTAAGTCGTTTGCTAATAAAATAACTCGTATTGGTTACCTACTTAAGTAGTTTGTGACCGCGAGTGATAATTGAAGCATGAACAAGATAACACTGAATTTAATATTGAGAAACATAATAACAAGATTAATGAGTCTGATTTTGATATTATGCGAAAAGTGATACTTAGACCTAACTTCAAAATTAGCTTATAAGGAAAAAAAATTGCCCCATATTATATTAATTTAAAGAAACCACAACTCACTCCCTCAACGGAGCTTAATAACTGTTAGATTATGTAAATATTTAGTCAAATATATTTTATAATCTTCTATTTTAGGATAGCGTATGTTAGAATTAATTAGTCAAATTAGTTCCTAATTTGTAGCCTACAATTATGTTGTAAATGCTATATATTAACCTATTCAAGGAATGAGAATGATCACGGCAAATATTATCTCACATGGTATCAGACTAGGTCTCTCCTAAAACCCTAGCATCCTAAACTTAGCCGCCGACCCTCCTCTTCATTTTCTTCCTCTTCGGCCCTTCTTCCTCCTCTTCTCAATGGCTGACGCATCTAAGTTGCATCCTGCGACTACAGTCACCAATATCAAATCATGCATTCCTATTGTTCTTGACTATGAAGGAAGCCAATACAATAACTGGGCTACCCTCTTCAAGCTCCATCGCCGAGCAAACTTGGTGATCGACCACATCCTCCCTCCTGCCTCCCTCACCGAGCCACCACCGGCAACTGCAGTCGAGAAAATTGCTACAAAGGCTCTATGGGAACGGCTAGATGACATTGTTAGGCAATGGATATATGGTACGATATCGAATGATCTTCTCAACATGATCATTCATCAAGAGGACACCGCAGCCGAGGCTTGGAATCGCCTTGTCCATCTCTTTCAGGACAACAAATCGGCTAGGGCTCTTGCTCTTGATGCAAAATTCACCAACACCAAATTGGTGGATTTTTCGAATGTGAAAGCATACTGCACCAGGCTGAAAGTTCTTGCAGACAATCTCGCCAACGTCGGCCACAAAGTTTCCGACGAACGGCTTGTGCTTCGTCTTCTGCGAGGGTTATCGAAAGAATATAAAACTTTTCGAACAACGGTGCAGCACTGTACTCCTCTCCCATCTTTTGACGTTGTCCGTTCGATGCT
The DNA here is from genome assembly GCF_019175385.1 of Lycium barbarum. Lineage (NCBI taxonomy): Eukaryota > Viridiplantae > Streptophyta > Magnoliopsida > Solanales > Solanaceae > Lycium > Lycium barbarum. Next base: position 123,867,783 of record NC_083339.1, on the reverse strand, counting down.
CGAACTTGAGGAAGACAACCATGGCGAGGACGCCATTCACGACTCCGGGTCGAATGCTGCTCTCGTTTCCCAGAATATTAATCCTCACAATTTCTCTGGTAATGGGCAGCCCAACAATTCTGAAAATACTTTCAACAATCGAGGAAATTCTCACAATCGTGGAAAGAAGAACAACCGCGGTCGCAACGGCGGCAACCGCAACAACAACCGCGGTGACGCCGGGAATGGGCAAAGCAGCGGCGGGGGCAGCCGAAACAATGCCCAGGCAAACCAGCCCACCGCGTCGCGTCGCCAGGGAGCCACTGCCCCGTCGTGGTATTTTCCACCGTGGGCTACTTGGGGGCCACAGCCGTGGGCCACCCCATCGTGTTCGTACCCTACCGCGGGTTGGCAGCAGCCACGCGGCTGGCAGCAGTCACGCCCAGCCCCAACGCAGCAGGGAGTTCTTCGTGCTCGTCCTCCACAGTCGTTCTACTCGGCAGCCCCATCATCACATGGTAGGTATGCACCCACGGATATTGAGCAGGCTATGCACACAATGTCTTTGAATCCGCCCGATGACAACAATTGGTACATGGACACCGGAGCCACATCTCACATGACTAACTCCCAAGGTACTCTTTCGTCTTACTATCAATTGAGCAAAAATAATGGCATTGTTGTTGGTAATGGTAACATGATTCCGATTCGTGGTTATGGTCATACATCCCTTCAAGTAAACCCCTCCTTAAACCTGAAAAATGTTTTACATGCACCTAAACTCATCAAAAACCTTATTTCCGTTCGTAAATTTACTATCGATAATATGGTTTCTGTTGAATTTCATCCTTTTGGATTTTCTGTGAAGGATTTATGGACGGGGAGAAAACTCATGAGATGTGAAAGTTCGGGTGATCTTTATCCATTCTTCAAAAATTATCGAGCCATCTCGCCTTCCGCACCATCTGCTTTTACCGCCATCTCTCCTCATATTTGGCACTCCCGTTTAGGTCATCCCGGGGATGTAATTCTTAGTTCTTTACGTAGTAGTAATTTGATTGAATGTAATAAGGCTCGAAACAATGTTTGTCTTTCTTGCCCTTTGGGGAAATTAATTAAAATTCCTTTTTATGACTCTCTTTCAACTACTACTATGCCTTTTGACATTGTTCACAGTGATTTATGGACTTCACCTGTTCTTAGCTCTTCTGGTCACAGATATTATGTTTTGTTTCTTGACAATTATACTAATTTTCTTTGGACTTTTCCCATCAAAACAAAGTCCCAAGTTTATGCTTGTTTCTTGTCTTTTCGGATTTTCATTCGCACTCAGTTTGAAAAAGAAATGAAAACTTTTCAATGTGACAATGGGCGTGAATTTGATAATGGTCCTTTTCATAAATTTTGTGAACAAAACGGGGTGCTTTTCCGATTTTCTTGCCCGCACACCTCACCTCAAAATGGTAAAGCGGAACGGAAAATTAAATCCATAAATAATATTGTTCGTACACTCCTTGCCCATGCATCTATGCCCCCCTCCTATTGGCATCACGCCTTGGCCATGGCAACGTACCTACACAATATTCTCCCTTCTAAAATCTTAGCATATAAGACACCCACTCAGATTCTTTATCAAAAGAATCCATCCTACTCTCATCTTCGAGTTTTTGGTTGTCTATGCTTTCCTCTCTTTCCGTCCACACAAATTCACAAGCTACAATCTAGGTCCACTCTGTGTGTTTTCCTGGGGTATCCTTCTAATCATCGGGGGTACAAATGCTATGATTTATCGAGCCGAAAAATAATCATAGCTCGGCATGTGTGGTTTGATGAAAACTCCTTTCCATTTTCACAAATAAATAGTCCATCTTCTACCTCATATGAGTTTTTGGGTGATGATAATTCCCCATTGAGAATACATTTGTTGCATGACCAGGTCGCTGCTCCGCCTCCTGCAACCCAACACCCGAGTCCACCCATCTCCTCTCCTCCATTGTCGTCTGTCCAGCCGGCAGTCACGCCACTGCCAGCCCCTCCGCCTCCCTCGCTGCCAGCCCCCCACGACGGCAGCAACCCCCTCTCAGCCAGCCCCCCACCTGTTCCTCGCACGACTACACGTAGTCAACATAGGATATTTAAGCCGAACTTGAAATACCATAATCAAGCCTTAAGTGCCACCAACAATTCCATCTCCCCTATTCCCCGGAATCCCGTCGGTGCACTTAATGACCCGAATTGGAAAAATGCTATGCAAGATGAATATAATGCTCTTATTGATAGTAAGACTTGGGAGTTGGTCCCTCGTCCTCCAAATGCTAATATAATTCGGTCTTTATGGATTTTTCGACATAAAAAGAAATCTGATGGTTCTTTTGAGAGGCATAAAGCCCGTCTTGTAGGTGATGGCAGGTCTCAACGGGAAGGTGTTGATTGTGACGAGACTTTCAGTCCGGTGGTCAAGCCGGCAACTATCCGTGTGGTTCTTACTATTTTTTTATCTCACTTTTGGCCCATTCACCAACTTGATGTAAAGAATGCTTTCTTACATGACAATTTGAATGAGACCGTCTATATGTATCAGCCTCTGGGATTCCGGGATCCGGCTCGTCCTGATCATGTTTGTCTCTTGCGTAAGTCTCTTTATGGCTTGAAACAGGCACCACGGGCATGGTATCAGCGTTTTGCTGAATATGTGGCAACCATTGATTTCTCGCATAGTACATCTGACAACTCTCTCTTCACTTATTGTCGTGGAAAGGATACTGCTTACATTTTGTTATATGTGGATGATATTATTCTAACTGCATCTTCAGACTCTCTCAGACTAGGTATTATGTCCAAGTTAGCTACGAAATTTGCAATGAAAGATTTGGGTCCGTTGAGCTATTTTTTGGGGATTGCCGTCTCCCGGGACAAAAATAGCCTATTCATGTCTCAGAGTTCTTATGCAGAGGATATTCTTGACAGGGCAGGCATGTCACAATGTAAGTCTTGCCCCACTCCAGTTGATACAAAAGGCAAACTCAACGCTACTTCGAGCGCCCCGTATGAGGATCCTACGAAATATCGTCGTCTGGCAGGTGCTTTGCAATACTTGACATTTACTCGGCCAGACATATCATACGCGGTCTAACAGGTTTGCCTGTTTATGCATGATCCCAAAGTTGAGCATATGGAAGCATTAAAACGTATTTTGCGTTACATTCGAGGTACGATTAACTTTGGTACACACTTATACAAAACCTCTCTACAGTCACTACTTTCATATACAAATGCTGATTGGGGTGGATGTCCAGACACTCGACGCTCCACATCGGGTTATTGTGTATATTTTGGGGATAACTTGATTTCTTGGTCTTCCAAGCGCCAACCTACTCTGTCTAAGTCTAGTGCTGAAGCTGAGTACAGAGGGGTTGCTAATGTTGTCTCTGAATCTTGTTGGATTCGTAATCTGTTGCTTGAACTCAATTGTCCCATTCGTAAAGCAACTTTGGTCTATTATGACAATGTGAGTGTCATTTACTTGTCTGGAAATCCGGTACAACATCAATGTACCAAGCATATTGAAATGGACATTCGCTTTGTTCGTGAAAAGGTTAGACGTGGAGAGATTCGTGTCCTACATGTTCCGTCCCGTTATCAGATTGCCAACATCTTCACCAAAGGTCTTCTGCGCGTACTATTTGATGATTTTCGGGACAGTCTAACCGTTCGTAAACCTCCCGCTTCGACTGCGAGGGTGTGTTAGATTATGTAAATATTTAATCAAATATATTTTGTAATCTTCTATTTTAGGATAGCGTATGTTAGAATTAATTAGTCAAATTAGTTCCTAATTTATAGCCTACAATTATGTTGTACATGCTGTATATTAACCTATTCAAGGAATGAGAATGATCACGGCAAATATTATCTCACAATAACTTCCAATAAATTATTATTGCGATATCTCTAACATGAGAGCAAATCTCTACGAGAAGTGCAAGCCATGTTTACACAAAAAAATGTATAATATGTGATAAATTTCGGTCCTTATCTACATGTCGCTCTCTATATTATGATGGGATAAAAATGTAAACTCAAAATCCAAAGTTTCACCATCGAATGCACTCACATTTCGTTATCAAAGTTGGTCAATGTTAATGCCACTTGCTATTATGTTTTGTTAGGCTCGTTGAAAATGTCCAATATTTCATCGTCAATATTGATCAATTAATTGGACATATATATTAAGTCACCAGAGACGTCTTTGTTTTTTGGTACTCTCTTGTCCTAATTTATAAGACACTATTTTCTTTTTAGTCAGTCCTAAAAAGAAATGATACATTTTTATATTTAGTAAATAATTAATTTAATTTTACCTTTTTACCTTTAATGAAATGATTTCTGACTACAAAAATTTCTTTGGCTTATTTTAGTAGGCGTTTGGTCATGAAAATCAAATATTTTTTACTTTATTTGGAATTTTGGAGTTGGAATTGAAGATAGAGTTGTGTTTCGTTATAAGTTTTGCAAAGAATATTTGGTTGTTTGAATGTATTGAAAGTGAAAATAAGGTTTTAGTTGTTTTCCAAATTCTGGTATTTGGAATTTTCATGGTCAAACGCTGATTTTCAAATAAAGTGAAATAATCTTTTGAAAAAAAGTGAATAAATTTCATGGCCAAACGAGCCCTTAGACCACAAAATTCAAAAGTCTTCTTTTACTTTTTAAAGTTCGTGCCTAGTCAAAGACCCTCATATAAAATAATGGGACGGATGGAGTACAATTTATAACCAAAAAATTCACATATAGTCGTACTGTCTCTCTAGGTACAAACGTTCACTCTTTTCCCCCGAATTGGCTATCATAAGTCATTTTTGATAGTCAGATTTAGTTATTTTGATGCATTTAGCATTATGCAGTGAAAATCTAATTAGTGGGTAGCAGTGGCGGAACCAGGATTTTCATCCAGGGGTTCAAAAATTCTAAAAGGTAAATATACGAAGAATTCAGGGAGAAGTATTTTGAAATACACTGTAATTTTTTGCCGAGAGGGTTCGAATGAACCCCCTAGACATATGCTGGCTCCGCCCCTGGTGGGTAGTATTCTAAATCATACTGTAATATAACAAACACCATCATATTATTTTCAAAAATCCTAGTAGGATTTATCATCTAAGTACAATATCATACTTCTATTATTAATTTGCTCAAGTGGTTCTCAAAGTTATCTTTATAAGACAACAAAAGTGGGAAATGAGGAATATATTTTTTTCTAAATGAAGGTCAGATTCGCATGGACGTATCCTTTTCATATTTGGTCAGATTCACATGACGTATCCTTCTATTATTTCTTTCATTGACACATTGCTATGTGAAAGGCGTTCTCTTATTTGTCTCATCCTTAAAGTCCCATCCCCCATGTGGTCAGAAATTAAATTAGGGATTTTTGCCCAAAAGGGGCGTCTGATCCCGATAAGGCAATTCCCTGACCACACTCTTCCACCCCACCCCAATCCCCCACCCCCAAAAATGGAAAATAAATTCAAAAATTAATACTCCCTCCAATTGCGTTCATTTAGCCTTTCTATTTTAGTCCAAAATACTATTCACTTACAAAATCAAGAAGGAATTGACTTTAATTTTCAAATTTGCCCATATTTATTTCAGACAATAAATAAGCAAGAGTCTTATTAATTAAAGATAGTTTAGTTTTTTTTTTTTTTTAAAGTTAATATTTTCTTAAGAAATGTGAAGAAGGTTGAGTGGACATTTATTCTGAACGGGAGGCAATATGAGTAGTTGGTTGTTGAAATAGCAATAAATTAGTTTCTTGCAAATACCAGCTGCCAAAACCTATGCTTTCAATGCATGGAAATTTCGTCCATTCGTATTAGAATGGGGCGTAGGACAGAGAAATAGCGCCTACTCATTATTTTTGGCTTTGGTTTTAGAAAATACGGAGTAACGAGTTTCAAATTATATTTGTGGAACTTTATGAGAATATTTTGGTTGAGAATTTGACTTTTTATATGATTTTGGACAGCCTTCACCACTAGGATAGTTTTTGAGTTAGGCTCAAAGTTCATTTCTTATATTAAAATTAGACTCGTCTAATTCTTATTTTACCCAATGTTTGGATCTTATATTATCTTGTCTATGCTCTAGTTGACAGACTTAATTGTTCTTATATTATCTTGTCTACGCTCTAGTTGACAGACTTAATTGTTCTGGGCGTTTGTAGCCCCACATCGGTGGAGGGGATGAAAAGCTATCCCTTTATATTAATTTTTAACTATTTTCACATTTTGGCTAACTTTTAGGTTGAGTTAAAGATCTAATATCACTTCCTGTGAAATCCTATGATAGTAGTAACTACTATTCTTTAATTAGTGGGGTTGAAAAGAGGTTATGTGACTTTTACCCGCATAGCACTGCTATAGGTTTCTACATGTTCTGTTTTTATTTATGTGGAATTAATTATTGTACCTGCATGAAATTCTAACCTGCTCAAAAAATTAGAAGAAAAACACAATGAAAATAGATTATGCTCATCTTTATATTTTGTGTTTCCTTAATGTTTTCAATTTTTTTCACGTTTGGTTAATCAAATTATTTTCAAAATATTTTTATCTAAGAAAATAAGTTTCTTAAATAACGGGAAAATGACTTCCTTGGAGTAGGGAAAACAGTTTTATAAGTGGCATTTCAAATTCATTATTTCATCTCCCCCTCAACCCCCGATCCCCACCTCTTGACCACCCCCACCTCCCGCCACCCCATAGTATTTTCATTTTTAAATTAATATATATATATTTTTTTATGACAAGGAACCTGCAGCCGCTACTTTTGCATACTTACCAAACAACAAAAATAGATAAAAGAATCACTATTTTTCATAAAAACATTTTCCTTCATACCAAACACACCCAAAATGTCTGCATTTGCCAAACTTTGCCAAAGCCTGAAAAATGTAATCCGCAGTCTGCTAGTGTAGCAAAAGAAGGAAAAAAGAGAGAGAACATACTTGTAGTGGGGCTCTAGTGAAAAAGCTTATCCGCAATAAAATTTATACTAATTCAGTTAGGGCTAGACATAAATATCGAAAACCGAAAAATCGAACCGAACCAAATTTCAAGAAACCGAAACCGAAACTGAAATAGTCGAACTGAACTTTGACGAAACCGAACCGAAGAACCGAAATTTAAACCGAAATTTAATACATTACCCAAAAAAATTAAAATAGTCCACGCCCATTAAGTTTAAGCAAAAAAAAACCCAATTGTAATAAGCCCTCTTTTGCTTTTGTATCCCTAATTTTTCACTTCAATTGAGAAAATCAATTATCTTTAACAAAGAAATGTGACTAGGATGTGTCTTTAGGATTAATGTATGTCCTTTATGTGTTTTCTTAATTATTCTTACTGTATGTATATAACACCTATTAATCATATATTATTGTTATGGTTTTCTATTCTTGTGTATCCTATTTGTTTGATATTGATTTTAACTTGTCAGTTTTATGTTTTGTTGCTTTTGAGAATATGAATTAGTGTAAATGGAATCGCTTCTAATATCATATCAAAAAAATCGAATTGAAAAAATCGAAACCGAAACCGAACCGAACCGAACCAAACTTCAAAAAATCGAAACCGAAAGAACCAAACCGAACTAGTTTGGTTCGGTGTTCGGTGTCCATCTTCAAAAAATCGAAACCGAAATAGCCAAACCGAAGTTCAATAAAACCAAACCGAAGAACCGAACGTCCACCCCAAAATTCAGTGAATACATAATAGTATGTGTTTTAGAATTAACTACTAGTCTACTACTATATATTTTCACTCATAATTAGTATAATTTGGTTAGGTCAGGTAAGTTTTATTGTGGGCTGTTGTATCTAAGTGATCGTGGAAACGCAACAAGTCTCAGTCTCCGCATATGCTGGTCGGGTCCGGGTCCATGTCACGTACTAACTTATTTTATGAAGCAAACAAAACCCAGAACATAAAGGTGCAAAAATAAAAATAAATACAATAATTCCCTAAGGATTTGGGAAGAAATCATACCTGCCGGTTCCTTTTGATGCTTAGTCCAACGAGTTCGGCATTTTCAATTAAGCAAAACATTTAAGTTATACGCATATAGCGTCTGACAGGGCGGCACAATACTGTTGGATCTAAAGCCGAACTTTAATGAGGGATTTTGATTTTTTTATCACAAAAATGAGAACAGGAAAAAAAATCATACGAGTATTTATTTTTTCTTTTGAAGTCTACCGGATCTATGTCAGATATCTCACTAACTTCTTCAAGAGCTCCTTTTTGAGATTGTATCAAAGATGCAGTACTTCTCTTTTGAGTTTTGAACAATTGAATTCATATTTTCTAGTTGACATGTTTTATATTCTAACAAATAGTTAAAGAGACAATATATATTACATAGTAAAATATTAAAGAAAAGCAAATTTTAAATGAAAACAATACTAAGAAAATTGAAATAATATAACCCGATTCAACAAGTTATCAACTTGATTTGAGAATACTTATTTGGTGCTTCAATATACCTCTTGTACTATTCGGTGACCGAGAAAAAACAAAAGTAGCAAATTCACACATTGTAGCTCTTGTCTTTGGTCGCAATATGATCAAGACTCTGTTGAAGAAACAAAGAAGAATATGAAAGCGTTGAAGTATACTAAAATTTAGAGAAAGCTAGGTTAAAAGTAGGTTGAGTATTGTACAAACACCAATGGGGGGCTTTCTTTTTCGTCAATATATTAAATATAAATTGAGTATTTATATACTATACGTTACTTACTGATTTAGGGGTCGTATTTTTTGTCAATTAATTAACTATTTCCTGTTAATGACAAAAAGTACTCAAAATACTTTATAATTTTCCCAAAGAAAAAAAAAACCTATATTGATGAAAAATGAGGGGCCTAAAGTCTAGGCTTTAGAGGCTTCATCCAAAAGCCGCCTCCATCTGACGGTGTTTTTTTTTTACACCGTCTTGTATATGCTTCATTTTCTGACTTATGTGTATTGATTTAAACACTTCTATTACCGAGGAGCTACAGGAGGATCCTAAAATGAGATGAGTTTAACTATTATATATGATAGTATAAAAGAGTTTTTACATTATCGGGTCGTCTAGAAAATAATTATCTAGTCCATAACATGGTGTAAATATTCTCTGCGGTCTACAGATTAGTGTATATAGGTTAAATCCAAAACCAACACAAAAACTGAAGCAAAATCATGACCGAGTCTAATAAGATACTCCAGTGCTCGGATGGTGTCTTATATGTGGATATTCTCCATTTTCTGTCTCCGGCAATCAAAGAATGTCACAGTCATTTGTAAACAAGACCACAAATTTAAGAATTCTGTTAACTGATTTGAAGTCCGATAATAATTCATTGAAGTTAACGTTGAACACGAGGAATGTAGCACTTAAAGTTACAAGGTAGGCACTAGATGCTTAGATTTTTCAGCCGTGTAAAGAGATTTAAGAGAGTAAGCTATTGATCAAGGAAAATGACGCAATCATTAACTTTATAATTCTCACTCGTTTCTTACCAGACTAGATACACGACGGATTCAGAATTTTAAGTTTATGAGTTACTGGACTATAATATTTTCTGCTTACTGAGTTTTGAAAAAATTATTTATAGTACATAATAAGTGAATTTCTTTAGGGGTATGGAACAATGCTACTGGCCAACGGTAAATCCGCCCTGGATGCCTGCCCGTATGCCAAATCCACTGTCGACGTCAGATCCCATATTTATTCCCATATATGTACTTACTAGTTAACTAGTTTATTTGTTACCTTGTTCTCTAGCAATCCCTCATTTGATGGCAGCAGACTGGCATTGCCATGCCTGCCAAAATACTTATGCTATATCATAATGGATTATATTTTTCATGTCAATTTCTTACTATTCCTTTCAGGCGTGACTAACGAGATGTTTGTATGACCTAAACAACACATGCATATAAATATAGGTTAATTAGTAAGTCTGCATGGCAGGAAAAATGGAACCTCAAAGTAAACAAGCAAATCACAATGAATATGAGAAGAGAGACAAGAGCAAGGAGTATACTCTGCCGTTCCACAAACTACTGAGCCGAGCAGATGCAGTGGACTGGACACTAATGACTCTGGGGACATTGGGCTCCATCGTCCACGGCTTTGCCCAACCTGTTGGCTATATGCTGCTAGGCAAAGCCCTTGACGCATTTGGAAACAAATGACACTGCTGCGATGGTCAATGCCCTGAAAAAGGTACGTTCTGACAAGTGATGGAGGCAAGATTTCATCAAGGGGATTCAAAAATAACAAAAGTAAACAACAAAGAAACCAAGAAGATTCAACGTCTAATATATATATACAATAAAAAAAAATTGATCTTCTATACACCGTGTAAATTTTTTCGCGAAGGGGGAACGGATGAACCCCCTCTGCCCCTCTAACTCTGCCCATTGTTCTGACCCTTGCTTCATCTCGATATCATAATTAGACTGTTAGCTTCAGGAAGGTTCTTGAGCTTTTTTTCCCGTGCTTTATTGCAGGTCATTCCATTTGTCTGGTATATGGCATTTGCCACCTTCCCTGCTGGAATACTAGGTAACTTCCTTCCAGTCACTGATATTTCTACTAGCAAGGCTCAGAACAGCTCTTTGTCAAGCTCACACACATGCACAAACACAACTGATAACAGCAGGCTATTAAACAAAAAAACATAAAAGAGCAAGGAAAAGGTCAATAATTTCTTATTAAACCGACATGAACCAAATATATTTTACGGCATTAAAAATATAGAAACTGAAGTATGCTAAAGTAACGAAGTTAATGTATGATGCAGAGATAGGATGCTGGATGTATGCTAGTCAAAGATAAGTAGCACGTTTAAGACTGGAATTTCTGAGTGCTATTCTCAAACAGGAGATTGGGGCGTTTGTACGGATTTAACTAGTGGGAAAATAATCATTGGAATAAGCAGCCACATGTCACTCATACAGGATATGATTGGGGAGAAGGTACAATGCTCGTGCTCACCTATTTATGGCCCAGTCTCATCTTTTAATCTTAATGTGCCCATATGTGCATCTCTGCAAGCATAAGTATATCAAAGACACAGCTAGTTCACCGGGTTTCAAGCCTAGGTCAAACATGCTCCGCTGACCTTTCTACTGGCAGTTGGAAAGACCAGGTCACAAAAATCTCATCATAGAATCAGACATCTGATGTCTCCAAATCTCTAATACAATCAAATATTAACATTCAAAATAGCAACGATTCAGTTATAGCTAACATCTTGACAGTTGGGACATTTTATGTCATGCATTTCAGCTTTCTTTTGCGGAGTCCCGATTGCATTCATATCCAGCTAGGAAGTGTCACTCCTATCCTTACTTGTCGTCCCACTAATCTTACTAATTGGCGCCAGTTATACAAAGGAAATGAGTGCAATTGCAACCATGAAAATGTCTTACCTGTCACAAGCCACATCAATGGTAGAAGAGGTAATAAGCTTATCCATTTGTTTGGTGACAACATGTTATCAAATTGTAGACTATTCATACTGCATTTCTGCTCCTCCGTGACAGACAATCTCTCAAATCAAAACAGTTTTTGCTTTTGTTGGAGAGACTTTATCAATCAAGTCATTCTTAGACTGCATTGAAAGACAGACGAATCTAAGCAAGAAAGAAGCATTTATAAAGGGTCTTGGAACAGGCATGTTCCAGACTGTAACTTTCAGTTCATGGGCTCTTATTGTGTGGGTGGGAGCTGTTGTTGTCTCAGCCAGGAGATCAAGTGGTGGAGATGTCATAGCTGCAGTTATGAGCATTCTCTTCGGTGCAATGTAAGAGCCAAAATATTATATTTCACAACATAATCTACCATGTTATGAAGAAGAGGAAGAAGATATCGAAGTATAGACTTTCAAAAAAAGATGGTTTCATCATCTTTCTTTTAATTTCAGTTCACTTACATATGCTGCACCAGATATGCAAATCTTCAATCAAGCAAAAGCTGCAGGAAAGGAAATCTTCCAGATGATCGAAAGAAAACCACAATCAGTGCTGACTCGAGAGGGGAGACACTGGATGTGGTTAATGGCAATTTTAGTGTAAAAGATATACACTTTGTTTACCCATCACAGCCCGAAAAGATGGTTCTTCAAGGGTTTTCATTGTCAATTCCAGCAGGAAAAGCAGTGGCACTTGTGGGAAGTAGCGGTTGTGGTAAAAGCACCATCATCTCACTAATGATGAGATTTTATGATCCAAAGAGAGGTTCGGCATCCTTCCGCTACTAATTAGTACTTTCAACTCTTACATGCTGAACTTGCAAGGGCATTGACAAAATATAAAAGAAAGTTTTCATATGTAAATGTCTAAAAGCTTCTTAATATACATAATCTGCATAGTCAAATAAAGTTGCCTGCATTATATATGAATGTCAGAACACTAACTCAGTATGAAACCCCTCAGGTGACATTCTCCTTGACAACCATAACATCAAGGATCTTGATTTAAAGTTTCTCAGGAGAAATATAGGATTAGTTTCCCAGGAGCCACCACTATTCGCTGGCAGCATTAAGGACAACATCAAGATAGGAAAAATGGATGTAGATGATCGGGAAATTGAAAGAGCATCATCCTTGGAAAATGCGCATTCTTTTATACAACAGCTCCCAGATCAATATCTAACAGAGGTCAGACCAATATCCCTCAGACACATGAAAAGTATTCTATGTTCCGAAGGAAATCTGACTTAGGTTGATTCTAGAAAGAAGAAATATAGCTACTCCACAGTTTTGTGGTGTTGAATTCGAGAGGTTCAATAGCAAAAATTAATAAAGTTTTCATTTTTTTGCATATAATGTGGTCAAAGTCATGCTGAAAGGACATATTGTTGAAGAAAGTAACACTCGGCTTGAACTTACATGCTTGTTCATAGCCACTAGATCTTCTAAGGAGTTAAAGTTGAGGAGTTTCAGAAACTGTGGATCACCAAACAGCCAATTCTTTTTCTGAAACATCTAAGATTCAAAATGAAACTAAACTAAACAAAAGTATTGGCAATTAGGAATGCACCCAACCTGCACTTCTGATATAAAAGAAATTATAACTTCCCAGTACTAATGTAGCAAAATTTCATCTGAGACTTCATGAGATCTGGCAGCTGGCCTCTTTTATCCAATACTTCAAGTATAATTGTATTACTTTTTATACTATCGTAGCTCAAAGTCTTTCCTAAGTGAACCCACAATTAGTTGAACACCCAATAACTAATTAAACCAAGTTTCATTAGTTGGAGTAACCAACACCTAATGAACTGTTAAATAGATTCGAGGTTACACTTTAGTGGGAAAGTAAAGGTAAATAAAAGAATGTTTTTTATATAAGCAACACCCTTAGAATTATTCTCAGAAGTTATTCAATTATGAATAACAACAACAACAATAATGATAACAACAACAGCAGTGAGCTGGTAATTTGCTGATATGGGAGGCTATTTGAACAATATGCCTTAATAATCCAGCAACTCTGACGCTTGTCATCAAAGAACCTACTTAAACCTAACAAAATGATGAAGATACTAAAACATCTAGAATATTAACAAATAATACCTTCGGAAACTAATTGCAATATAAAATAATTCAGAGTACGCTTGAGGTGGAGGCTACTTGAACAGTATCCTGTAAGAAGTACATGAGCAAAGCTTCTTTTTCTCTCTCACATACAATGGCTGTAGAAAGTACAAGCTAACACAGTAAGAATATCAAAAAAAATCACTGTCACTAAGCCAAAAAAGGTTGGAAAAAGACGGCAAAAATATGCACAATAAAATAAAAATACTATGCACAGAGGGGCTGCAAAAGCTGCTACATTAATGTATAATACATATACACCTTTCACATATATCCTTCACTCTGGCATAAGTCATGAAAAATCACTGTGAAGCAGGATTTTTAGGTACATTCAGAACAATGTTTTGATTTCTTAAGCAGAAGTTTCATGAAAACTAAGACTTGATGGTTTAGCTTTCATGTCATATATTCGCACTCTAGGTAGGGCAAAGGGGTCTTCAGTTATCAGGTGGACAGAAACAGGTAATTGCAATAGCAAGAGCAATATTAAAGAACCCTCCAATTCTTTTGCTTGATGAGGCCACCAGCGCTCTTGATACAGAATCAGAGAAACAAATTCAAGAAGCACTTGACACAGCAATGCAAGGAAGAACAGTCATCTTAATTGCACACAGAATGTCAACTATCGTTGGTTTAGATATAATAGCTGTTGTTCAGAATGGAATAGTTGCAGAGACAGGAACCCATCAGAACCTATTAGATACCAGTGAGTTCTGCAGTGCCTTGGTCAACATGCAGAACATCAGCCAAGATTGTCAAACCAGGTCAGATGCAACTCAACGGCATACTTCCCATTATAAGATACAAATTAAAATAAGTAATTGATTGATTCAAAATGAAATACATTATAATTGACAGGATTAAAGCGACCGATGAGAAAACTGAATTAATCCAACAAGACGATGTGCCTCAGGACCATCAGCAGCCTCATGAAGAGCTTAAGCAACCTTATGAAAGGAAGCAGAAAGGAAAAAAGGAAACACATATATTCTTCAGAATCTGGTTTGGCTTGAATAAGAGCGAGCTCATAAAGACTGCTATTGGCTCTTTTGCAGCAGCTTTTGCAGGACTCGAGAAACCTGTTTTTGGATTCTACATCCATTACCATAGGAGTGGCATATTATAATCCTGATTCAAAGGATAAAGTAGCTCGGTATGCAGCAATCTTTACCTCAATAGGACTGCTTTCTTTGTTTGCCCACACTCTACAACATTACTTATTTGGAGTAGCTGGAGAGAAGGCCATGATGAACCTCAGGCGAGCTTTGTACACTGGTACGTTCTTTTCGCTTCCTCCTTTTTTTCAACTTCTTATGACATTCCAAAAACTGTTTGCAGCCATCCTACGAAACGAACTAGCTTGGTTTGAAAAGCCTGCAAACAGTATTGGGTCAGTTACCTCCAGGATAGTCAATGAAACATCCACAGTCAAGACCATAATAGCTGATCGCATGTCTGTCATTGTCCAGTGCGTCTCCTCCATAGTGATCGCAACAACTGTGAGCATGATAGTTAACTGGAGAATGGGTCTGGTAGCCTGGGCTGTGATGCCATGTCATTTCATAGGTGGGCTGGTTCAAGCAAAGTCAGCTAAAGGTTTCTTTAGCGATAGCAGTGTAGCACATTCAGAACTTGTTTCCCTAGCTTCTGAATCTGCTATGAATATAAAGACTGTTGCAGCTTTCTGCCACGAAGCACAGATACTTGAGAAGGACAAACTGTGTTTAAAGAGACCATTGAGGAAAGGGAGGACAGAAAGCATCAAGTATAGAATCATACAAGGCATCTCTCTCTGCTTATGGAACATTGCTCATGCAGTGGCCTTATGGTACACAGCAGTTCTGGTTGACAAGAACCAATCCAGCTTTGAAGATGGCATAAGGTCATACCAGATATTTTCCCTAACAGTACCCTCAATCACAGAACTATGGACACTGATACCCACTGTTTTATCAGCCATCGGTGTTCTAAAACCTGTGTTCCAGAGCCTTGATCGGTGCACAGAAATTGTACCAGACATGCCAGAAAATGCATCATCTGAAAGCATCAAAGGGGAAATTCAGTTCCAGAATGTCCAATTTAATTATCCATCAAGGCCAGAAGTGATGGTGCTAAACAATTTCAGCCTGCAAATTGAAGCTGGATTGAAGATGGCGATTGTGGGGCCTAGTGGAGCAGGAAAATCTTCAATCTTGGCGCTGTTGCTGAGATTCTATGATGTGATTGAGGGAAAGGTTCTGATTGATAGCAAAGATATCAGAGATTATAATCTTAGGAAGTTAAGGGCACAGATTGGACTGGTGCAACAGGAGCCACTTCCGTTTAGGTGCACAATTAGGGACAATATCCGCTACGGAAATGAAAAAGCATCTGAAGCTGAAATAATGGAAGTGTCAAGGGAAGCAAACATACATGAGTTTATAAGTAACTTAGCCAATGGATATGATACTGTTCTGGGGGAAAAGGGCTCTCAACTTTCTGGAGGACAAAAGCAACGCATAGCCATAGCAAGGGCCTTGCTAAAAAAACCAGCAATAGAGCTGTTGGATGAAGCAACAAGTGCCTTAGATACCGAGTCTGAAAGAGCTGTTGTAAGTGCATTGGAATCAATGAAGCTGAACAACTATGGAGGCACAAAAGTGACTCAGATAACAGTAGCACACAGGCTTTCCACGGTAATAAATTCAGATACTATAGTTGTTATGGACAAAGGTAAGCTTGTGGAGAAAGGTAGCCATTCAACCCTAATGGCGGAGCCTGACAGTGTGTATTCAAGACTTGTTAGGCTCCAAAGTGTGGAATAAGTTGATAAAAACTGATAACACATAAAAAATAAGTTGGGATTCACTCCCATGTAAGTTATATTTTTGTGTTAGTTGTTATACTTACTCCACCGTGCTCGTTTCTCAATTCAGTGGAACCTGATATAGTGGCTTCTTCAGGGTGGGGAAACCCCTTTTTATTAGTGTTGTCTAGCCAACCATTTTTCTGAGAATCTACAGATTCTGTTTTCGGAGAAACGGGTACTACAAAAATATAGTGGAATTTGTCATAAGCAATAAATATGAATAAAGCACCAATACAGGCATTGATTTCTTTTAGAAAGCTAATTAGTTAAAATAAAATTGACCAAAACCAGAAGACTTTTAAAATGTTTGACCTCAACTAAAAGGAGACCAGAAAGCTTATGGTAAATAGATTCATTTAATTGTTTTTAACATCTCAGTGACAAGGTAGAGGGGAAGTAAGAAGAGCACATCAATAACTACATCTATCACATATGTTCAGTATTTCCAACCCCATGCTTTTAACCATTAAGTGATCGGATTTCCAATACTTAAAGCAAATGTTCTACAAAAAGGAACTTCTCCTTCATATGTTTATATTTGCAAATAGACCTTTTTATATGACATCACCACAAAAAGGGACTTCTCAAATGTGCTTATCTATGTTGGAATTAATGCATTCACAAGGATACCATCCTTGTCTTTTATGTTTTCTAGGAGTGCTTTATTGTTTCAAGAATATCATTTAGTCTTTCAATATTATCTCTAAGTTTTTGAAGAAATCTTTTAAAAGTTTGTGATACATGTATTTAGTTATTTGTGCAAGACTTTTGAATTGGTTTTTTGAGTAGTATAAATAGAGATGTAATTGATGATTGTAATCATCTCAAGTGGCCTTAAGTAGCCTAATACAACTTGAGCATTCTCTAAGAAAAATATTCTCTTCCTATTCTTTCCTACAAATTGGTATCAGAGCAGTTTTCGTTCTTAATCTGGGGTTAGGTGAAGAAGAAAAAATTATGACATCTAAAACAAATTATGGTGCTGATTCTTCAATTGTTCTTATTCCATTTTTTGACGGAAATGACTTTGAATACTGGAAGATAAGAATGAGAACTTATGAAAGCTGAAGGTTTGTGGACTATTGTTGCAAATGGCTATGAAGAGCCAGAAGACGATGGTGAACTTTCAGTAGCAGAGATGAAAAATCTTGAGGCTAAGCGTTGTCAAGATGCAAAGGCTTTGAGCAAAATTCAAATGGGAGTCTCAAGAGCATTTTTGCAAAAATTTCTACTTGTGAGACTACAAAGCAAGCTTGGGAGTCTCTGGAAGCTGAGGTGTATGGTGACGAAAAGGTACGCACTATCAATCTTCAAACTCTTAGAAGAGAGTTTCAAAATTTGAAGATGATAGAATCTAAAAAAATCGATAAATATTGCACAAGAGTCATGAATATTGTTAATGAAATGAGAAATCATGGTGATGAAATTTCTGACCAACAAGTTGTGGAAAAGATTCTAATTAGTGTCACAAAAAAGTATGAGTATATTGTTGCTATCACTGAGGAGACGAAAGATCTTTATAAGCTTTCCATCAAAGAGCTAGTTGGATCGTTCCGTGCACACGAGAAGCGAAGATTTGTTCGTGAGAATCAACCCAAAGAGACGGCTTTCCAGTCCAGAACCAATGAGAATTCTATAAATTTCTCAAAGAATCAACAAAAAAAGAAGTACAATCCAAAAAAGAAGCAGGACCGTGATGGCTCTACTAAGAAGGTTGAAGAAAAAGGTGAGAAAAGTACTAGTCTTTTTTGTAAAATTTGTAAAAAGATTAATCATAATGCAGAAAAATGTTGGCACAAAGGCAAGCCCCAATGTAACTTTTGTAAAAAGTTTGGCCATATTGAGAAGGACTGCAGGCACAAGCAACAGGAGCAAGTAAATTTCTGTGAAGGAAAAGAGGAAGAAAAGGAAGAAAACCTTTTCTACGCTTCTCAATCTGATGCTTCAGCAAAAAGCAATGAATGGTATGTTGATAGCGGTTAGACCAATCATATGATTGGAGATAAAAAGACTTTCCTCTCAATTAATCGCAGCATCACTTCTAAAGTGAGAATGGGGAATGAAGCCTTAGTTGATGCAAAAGATAGAGGTACCATTTCGATCAACAGAAAAGGGAGCGGTAAGCAAATTCATGATGTCCTTTATGTTCCTGACTTGGAAGAAAATTTGCTTAGTGTTGGTCAGCTCATGGAAAATGGTTATTCTCTTGTGTTTAGAGATAATTGTTGTAGAATTTATGATAAAATTGAGCCAAATCAAGTCATTGTTGAAGTAAAGATGATAAAAAGAAACTTTCCTTTACAACTTCATTATAATGCATTCAAAAATGAAGTTGTAGATGATTCATGGCTGTGGCACAAAAGGTTTTGTCACTTGAATTTTCATGGTTTGAAGCTTCTGAAGCAAAAAGACATGGTGCAAGGCCTTCCTGAGATACATACTGAGGTGGATCCATGTGAAAGTTGTATTATGGGAAAGCAACATAGAAAGTCTTTTCCAAAAGGGAAGTCTTGGAGAGCAAGTGTACTTTTGAAACTAATCCATACAGACATTGTGGACCAATGAAGACTCCATCTCTGGGAAGCCAAAGGTACTTTTTATTTTTTATTGATGATTTTTCAAGAATGACTTGGGTTTATTTCTTGAAAGAAAAGTCAGAAACATTTGCTACATTCAAGAGATTTAAAGCCTTTGTTGAGAAGCAAAAAGGCTGCAGCATCAAAATCATTCGCAGTGACAGAGGAGGTGAATACACAAGTCGAGAATTTGAAGAATATTGCAAAAATGAAGGCATTGAGAAGCAACTTACAGCAGGGTACACTCCTCAACAAAATGGTGTATCTGAAAGGAGAAACAAAACCATTGTTTAAATGGCCAGAACGATGATGAATGAGAAAGGGCTGCCAAAATATTTTTGGGTAGAAGCAGTACATACAGCAGTGTACATCCTCAATTGGTGTCCGACAAAGGCATTGAAGGATAAGACACCAGTTGAAGCTTGGAGTGGACTGAAACCTTCTGTAAGTCATTTTAAAATTTTCGGGTGTATTTGTTATGCTCATATACTTGCTGAAAAAAGAACAAAATTGGATGAAAAGAGTAAAAAATGTATATTTCTTGGTTATAGTGATGTGACAAAAGGCTATAGGCTTCTCGATGTCAAAACTAACAAACTTGTTGTTAGTAGAGATGTCATTTTTTATGAAAAAATAGCATGGAATTGGAAAGATAAAAAGGTGGAGAATACTTCTATCATTTCTTTAAATGTGCCAAGTCAAGAAGAGGATGAGGAAGAGGAAGATGTCCCTCAAGGGGGAGAAATCTCAGATCCAGAAGATGAATAACCACCTCCAAGAGGAACAAGAATGTTGAGTGACATCTATCAAAGATGCAACTTTGCCTGTATTGAGCTAGAAAATTATGAGGAGGCAATAAAGCATGATGTTTGGAAGACAGCCATGGTAGAAGAAATTCGGATGATTGAGAAAAATAATACTTGGGAGCTTGTGAATGTACCCAAAGAAAGAGAAGTTGTAAGTCTAAAATGGATTTACAAAATCAAACTCAATCAAGAAGGAGGAATTCAAAAGCACAAAGCAAGGTTGGTTGCTAGAGCTTTCACTCAAAAGCCAAGTATTGATTTCTACGAAACTTTCTCTCCAGTTGCACGTCTTGAGACAATTAGAACCTTGATTGTTGTTGCTGTACAAAAGAAATGGAAGATTTTTCAACTTGATGTTAAGTCTGCATTTCTAAATGGAAAACTTGATGAAGAAATTTATGTTGAGCAACCTCAAGGATTTTTTGTTCAAGGGGGAGAAGAGAAGGTGTATAGGATAAAAAAGGCTCTTTATGGGCTGAAGCAAGCGCCAAGAGCCTGGTACAATGAAATTGATACATACTTTCTGAAAAATAATTTTTAGAGAAGTAAAAGCGAAGCCACTTTGTATGTGAAGCAAGAACATGACAGCATTGTCATTGTTTGCCTCTATGTAGATGATCTGATTTTTACAGGAAATGATCTGAAGATGATGCAGAAATTCAAGCAAGATATGATGCAAACCTATGAAATGAGTGATCTCGGGTTGCTACATTATTTCTTGGGCACTGAAGTTTCTCAAGTGAAAGAAGGAATTTTTATTTCTCAAAAGAAGTATACTAAAAGTATTCTTCAAAAATTTAAAATGATGGATTGCAGGTCTGTGGCCATACCATTAGCAACAAATGAGAAATTCAGAAAAGATGATGGAGCAAAGAAAGCTAATAGCTCACTTTACAGGAGCTTGATTGGAAGCCTGCTATATCTTACTTCAACAAGACCTGACATTATGTTTGCTGTCAGTTTATTATCCAGATTCATGCAAGAACCAAGCCAAGTGCATTTTGGAGCTGCAAAGTGTGTTCTACGCTACTTGCAAGGAACAATGGATTATGGGATAATGTACAAATTTGATGGAGATTTGGACTCAATTGGCTATTTTGATAGTGACTGGGTTGGAAGAATAGATGACATGAAGAGTACTTCTGGTTATGCTTTCTTATTTGGTTCAAGCATTTGTTCTTGGTTGTCAAAAATGCAAAGTGTTGTTGCTCAATCCACTGCCGAAGCAGAATATGTCTCAGCAGCTAAGGCTACTTCTCAAGCTATTTGGCTTAGGAGAATTCTTGAAGATATTGGTGAAAAACAAAAAGTAGGGACTGTTTTTGTATTGCGATAACAAATCAGCGATTGCCATTGCCAAGAATCCAGTCAATCATGAAAGATCGAAGCATATTTCCATCAAGTACCATTTTATCCGAGAAGCACAAGAGAAAGGTGAAATTCAGTTGCATTATTGCCAGACAGGAGAACAACTTGCTAACATCTTCACCAAAGCACTTCCTAGAGAAAAGTTTTGCTATCTTCGAGAACGCATTGGAGCTGTCAAGCAAATGCATTAAGGGGGAGTGTTGGAATTAATGCATTCACAAGGATACTATCCTTGCATTTTATGTTTTCTAAGAGTTCTTTATTGTTTCAAGAATATCATTTAGTCTTTCAATATTATCTCTTAGTTTTTCAAGAAATCTTTTAAAAGTTTGTGATTTGTGCAAGGCTTTTGAATTGGTTTTTTGAGTAGTATAAATAGAGATGTAATTGATGATTGTAATCATCTCAAGTGGCCTTAAGTAGCCTAATACAACTTGAGCATTCTCTAAGAAAAATATTCTCTTCCTATTCTTTCCCACAATCTACTCCATATGCAACAATTGCAGTTCTAGTTGTTATCTGAGAACATCCTGAACAAGTTCTTGAAATGTTAAAGTCAAAAATTCCTTATAGTTTTCCTTTTGGAACCAATTACGTATATGCAGGAAAAGTGACAACACTCACAAATAAAACAGGCAGTGGCGGAGCTACAGTGTAACGTGGGGGTTCGGGCGAATCCAGTAGCTTTTGCGTAGACCCTATATTTGTACTAGAAAATCCAGCATGTACATATATGTATTTACATGCGAACCCACTTACAAAGGCAAGCTAACGGTCCAGTGGTATATGCACTGCTAGAAAAGCCTTTCTTTTCCCCGAGATGTGCGTTTGAAACCCACCTGCGTCACTTATAGTTCTTTTTTTTTCTTCTATATGTTATCTTTTCTTAAAAAATAAAATAAAATAGACTCCTCACTCCTGCAGGCTACGCCAGTTTTTCCCTTGGCGTAACTCGTAAGTTTTTTTTTTAGCTTGAGGTTGTTCTCCCTTCGAACCCCCAAACCTCAAATGCTGATTCCGCCTCTGAAAACAGGAACCTTCGCAGTACAATCAAATTTTGGTATATTACCTGCATAATCCATTAACCGATATCTAAGGTCTCTCTTTCTTTTCTTTTTCATTTTTCATAAAAAGATAAAATCAGTTCATAAGGGAAGTGACAGACTAAGGACTTCAATTTCACCTTTGAAAAGTGTAGATAAGTACATATCTAAGGAAACTACTGCCCAAACAAAACATAAATGGATTTTCTGGAGAAACTACTTGCTTATGGAAGCAATAATGCATATGCACACATGACCAGGATCTAAGATCAATGAATTGTATTGTGTTGATCCATACTCCTGACATTCGTTTGAATCCCAAAAATGGTTCTTGAATGGCCATTATGTTGGAAGTACAAGGTCCTGTATCAATGCAGCTTATAAGAAATCTCAAATCAAAAGAAATAATAGTATACAAAAGGCCAAAGTCATAGATAGCCCCCTAAACTTTACCACATTTTCCTCATGGCTACCTAAACCGGGGGTTGTACCTATTGACTACCTAAACCACCCTGAATTTATACCACATAATCACCTTTTGCCTACATGGCAGCTAGTGTGTGCTGCAAGCAAAATGGGCGCGTGAAGGGTTGTGTTGTTGCTTATATGGCAACTCCAACGTACCTTTTTTTTAATAACCCCAAATTTAAAACCCCAATTCCAAAAATTTCAAAATCTCTCCTTTCTCCTCCTTTCTCAGTCGTTTCTCTCTCCCCCTTCTCCTCTTTTCTCCCCCGTTTCTCTCTCTTGTTTCAGTTCAATTTTTTTCGTCCTTGTCTCTTGATTTATAGTTGTTGTTGGCTGTATTGTCTCTTATTTCTGTCTTGGTTCTCTCTTGTTCATAGCAATGTCACAAAATTCAGGGATTATAGATGAAAATGTTATTTGTAATTGTGGTAATTCTTGCAATGTAAGAACTTCGAGAACAGTTAACAACCCAGGTCGTAGATTCTTTGGTTGCAAGATGCCAAAAGTGAGTACCTATTTTAAAATTTTGATTTTTGGAAATTTGATTTTCGGCCATTTTTTCGGATTTGTTGTGTTCATAATTTTATTTTACTTTTATGTAGGATAAGGGTGGATGTGGCTATTTTAAATGGATTGATCCATCTCCAGAGGTTGAGCTTTTGAAGTAGAAGCTTAAAGAGGTTGAAGAAGAGAGGGATATATTGAAATATAAAATGAAGGAACTTGGCGGCAAGTATGATTCATTGAAACAAAAATTGAAGGAAATTAAGGAAGAGAGGGACTGTGCAAAAGCCAAATCAACAGGCTTGTCGTTGTTGTTCTATGTTTTTTACTTGCAAAAATTATCTTTAGGTAGTCTAATTGTTTCCTAGTTACTGTTTGTAATGTTCCTACAAATATTTTCTTCTATGTTTGTAGTAATGTTTTGGTTATTAGATTTTGTGAATTACTTGGCTTGTGTTTGGCATTGTGAATTAGTCGCAAATATGACATGAATATAAATCAGCAAAGAAACATAGCAATTGTTCATTAAAGTGCTAGCATCATACATAGAAAAGAAAATAGAGACCTAGTCAACAACTATGACCTCTTCCTCTTCCTTCTTTTGAACATCGAATCCTATGCCCTCCCGGCACTTACACTCGCAGACCCAAATACAGAGTGTATCTCCCTCCGTCAATTGCTCGGATTCCAGAAAGTCTTTCCACCCGAGACAGAGGCGCGCGTGTTTTCTAATTTTGTAGGTCATAGTGTAGCGTTTTTCTCCATAAGCAACAACGGCATGAGTTATTTTGGTTGGTAGAAAATCAAGAATGTTAGTAGGAAGCACCTGCAAAAAAAACATGAAAAATTACTAAACTATTGCAATAAAAATAGCAAATGAAACATGGATGCTAAATTAAACGTAAGAAATCATCACTTTCTATGTATGACCGTGTTAATTTCTTCTCGAAATATGCCAACATTTTTTAGGTTGAATGAACTTGTTTTAACAAGTGAATGGGATAATTTGAATGGGATGAAGAGAATGGGGATGAAGTTAGTGGGTTTTATAGATAGTTGAAATGGAAGATTAAGCGGATTGAATGAAGTTGGATGGGGTGAATTCAATGAAGTGAATTGAATTCACCCGATGTGGTGTTTGATTTATGGGCTAATCGGTTGTATTTGACTCCAACCGTCCCATTTATTTGGTTGTTAAGTATTTTGAGGAAATTTATTGTCTTGAAATGGCACAACTGCCACGGCTGCCTATATTCCAATCCTATTAATCTGCCCCGTGCATGTTTGACTCAGTGGCATAAATTGAAGAGTAGTATTGGCACAAATTTGATTAGCACAAATCGAAAAGTACCATTGCTAATGTCATTGGCACAACAGTAATGCATAATAATAATTCTAGCTAGATAGCACTGCTGCAGTTTACATATACTAAAGACATTGTTTCAAATACCCTAAATGTGACAAATTTCCTACATTAACTACTTGTTGGAGCTTTCTTCTGCTGAAGATCTGGTTGCTTCTGATGCAGCCTTTTGGTTTCTCTTGTTGGCTCTCAATCGGGATAGTTGTGATGTGGTCATTGCATCTTTTCCTTGCCATTTCAGTCCACGAGCGTTATAACCAATATCAATATTTGTTCTTGAAGCACTCTTCAAGTTTGTTGCACCATGTAGAACCCTCTCACTTGTTGTACCAGGCTTCAATTAAAATGTGAAACATTAGTAAATTGTGTTAAACAAAGATAAAGACAAATCGTAAAGTGAACTTACATTAAAGACTTGTGCTCCAGTAACAGGATTAGAGTATACACCAAAACCAGTTGTAGGCCTACTTTTATTTCCAGTAGCTGCAGCAAAACCAACAGTAGTATATGCCCTTTTGTGGCCTGATAATGGTGGCAATTGACCTGAAGAAGAGTCTTCTCTTGCACTCACAAATTGTACTCCTCTTGCATTTGTGATTTTTTTTCTGCCCCTTCCCCTGCCAGCTCCAACTTGAGCCCTCTTTTGTGGAGCTACTGGCACAGCCCTTGTGTCACCACAAATTGAGCTTGATTGTGAACTAGCAGTTGGATATGCAGGACTCTTTGTTCTAGACTATATTACACAATTAAAAATATAAATGATCCAAAGTGTATAAATTGTACAATTTAAATGAAGATGTAATTAACTTTTACAAGATATACTTACTGCTGGTGTTGGAGCAACAGTTTGGGCATCTCTTGGCACAGAACTTGTGTCACTACAAACAGAGCTGGATTGAGTTGGTGGAGTTGGTTGAGATTGACTTCCTTGCCTTTCAGTTGAGGATATTGGTTGAGAAGGACCACCTATTCCATGCTACCAAACAGAAACAATGGGATGAAAATTAGAGATTTATATGTAACAAACTAAAGTTAAGAATATGACAAATTCAATTGTACTTACTCTTCTTCCACAGGCAGTCTTGTTATGGCCAACTTGTTTGCACAATGAACAAGTCATCTTCACACCCTTTTTTGACAGCTTTCCATATTTCTTTGGCTAATCTTTATCCTTCATTCTTTTCTTCTTTGGTCTCCCAGGCATTTTTCTTGGCACTGGAGGCTCTATTGATGGGTTTGTAGTCTTAGGCCACATCCTCATATTGGTAATAGGTTGGATGAAGTGACTATAAGCCTTAAGAAATGTTTCCTTCCTATACCAATGCTCTACATGTGCATCAGGATCTTGATTCAAGTAATAATAAGCACAAACAGCATGAGAGCAAGGAACACCCCTTAACATCCACAGCCTACAGTCACAATATTTCTTATCCAAGTGGACAACAAATGTGAACCCACCATCTCTAATTTCAAAACCATGAACCCCATTCCATTGAACATGACACCTATTAGACAACTCTTTGTTCTCTTCCAATATTCTTCTTGCCATAGGGGCAATATCATCAATCCAAGTTTCAGCAAATTTGATCATGTCTACATGCCTATTCATCATTTTATGCCTAATTTCCTCTAACATGGTGATAATAGATTTATGTGGATCAGCTAAGATCCAAGAATTAAAAGTCTCACACATGTTATTTTCCACAACATCACACTTGTTTTACCCCATTTTAACCGGGTTAATTTAGAGTACAACATATTGGAGATTCCTATTTTGTTTTACTTTAAGGAGTCGCCACCTAATTGATTTTGAGGTGAATTAGGACACCTAATTATTAACTAAGGTAAAGCTAACTAAACCTCCATTAATAGTCTACTTAATCAGTGTGATTCTAGGTAAGGGTTCTATATTATCCTAAAGGGAAGGTGTTAGGCATCCTTTAACTACGGTTATCCGGCCAAACTTAGGTTAATTAATTAAGGCTAAATATAGAAATGGCTTACAAGTATTGCTGAGGTTTTAAAGGAAAATAATGTTAGTTAAGATTTACGGAAAATATAATAATTTGTACAAAAGAGGACTTTAACCGCTACTTTAAAATAAGACTTATAAATGTCGCTTAGACTTTAAATGAAAATATAATGAATGCTATTCAAAGATGAGACTTGTAGGAAATCTGATAATTTGCCCATAAATAATAGCTTTTGAGAAGAGATTTAGCAATTTTGGACTTTGGATAAATTATGTTATATGAATATAGCAATGTAGAAAAATCTAGGCTTATGAATAGGATTCAAGAGGAAGTGAGTTTTTCTTTTTTTCATTTTTTATTAATTCTTATTAACTATGCTTAGTTAAAAATATGCGTGATTGATTCAAACTTGAAGAGTTATTTATAAAACATACTTGAGTTTATACTTGCATATTAGTGACGTTTTGAAATGTTTAGGATCAAAATATGATTCCCTTTTACTTAAATATATAGTCATGCCATTTTGCAAATTAAATTATTCCATAGGGAAGTGGGAACGGGGTGTAGACGGCGGTGGTGGGGGATGAAGATGATGAAGGAGAAAGAGAGAGAAGGGAGCGGGGAGGGGGAAGCGGCGTGGATGAGAAAGAAAATGAAAGGAAACCCTAAAAAGGGTTTCCTTGTTTTGAAACGAATCTGAGTCGGGTCAAATGGTTTAATGGACTGGGTCAATTTTCTTTTGGGCTGAATTGGCTGAAAATGTGGGCTGGGCGGATGAAAATAATGGGTTGGATGGAAGAAATAGTTTGGCTTCTAAATTTAAATAAGAGACCCATTTTAAATTAATCATATACTGAGTGTGCCAAAATATCCACTAATATAAAGTATGTATTTATTAGTATTTAGCTGAAAATAATGACGCCGTAATAGTCGTGCGATAATATATTTGAAATTCAACAGTAAGTAAATGTTATTATTAAATAACGCGAAGATAAATGCGATGCGTGTGCATAAGCTGGTAAAATGCCGAAATGATAAAAAAAAATTGTGAATTATAATAATAATAATAATAATAATAATAATAATAATAATAATAATAATAATAATAATAATAACAGCAATATTTTTTTTTTTAAGTTTGCCAAAATAATTAGAAGCGTAAATAGGTATTTCGGAGGAGAGGCGGGACAAAATTGGGTGTCAACAACACTTGGACTGAAACTTGAAATATGCCCTACAAAAAGTAAAAGGCTCATAATGCATAAAATCCTCCATTATCTTGGGCTTACCCAATTTGGCCATTTTATCCATCTCCTCTTTAAACTTGACTTCAAAGCTAGCCTTAGAGCATCTCCAAAACTGCTTCCTTCTTTCTTCTCCTCTCCACTCTTTGTGTCAATTACTCCAAACATGTCTAGCACATCTCCTTGTCTCAGCAATTGGCAACAGCTCTAATAAGGCATGAATAAGTCCCTTCCAAAAGTGTGCAAAGTACCAAAAAAAAAAAGAAATAGTTAAACATACTGAAATGTCCTCTACTAAACTGACATTTTAATTAAATGGAACAGAAATGGTACCTTTTGCATGTCTGACATTACAGTCAACCCTTCACCATTTCCCAAATTCAGATCAGCAATCAAGTACTTTATGAACCAATTCCAGCTATGTTTAGTCTCTGTATCCACCACTGCCCAGGCAATAGGATACATTTGGTTGTTCTCATTATCGCCCACAGCTACCAATAGCTCACCCTTACAAGCTCCTTTCAGAAAACAACCATCGAATCCTAATGACCTAGTTGGACTAGAAGAAACTTCTGGGCCTTTTAAGAGACCAACAAGCCCATCAGTTTCAGCCAAGGCAGTATCCAATGAATGAAGGATATATACATGAAAGGGGTCCTTATTTTTTAGGTCTTTTATTAGGTCCAGTAGATGTCTGTCAGACTCAATAACATTGAATTCTCTAGTATTTACATCTTGGTAAAAAAAAACCATTAACTGATAAATAGCCTAATTCTCTAGTATAATAAAGCAATTCCATTAAGGAAAAGTAGTCTTTCTCGATATACCTGATGATTGGCACTAAAAAGGAATGGTAATTAGGGTCAGGATTTTCTACAAAGGTCCCACTGTAGTGAATGTGTGTAAATATGACCTCCTCCATGGTCAAACTAGTAAGGTAAACCTGAAAAAAAAAATCACAAAATGATTTAATTTCAGCAAAATCACCAAAAAGGCACACTTTTAAGGCATATTTTACAGAAATGGTGCAAGTAATATTCTCAAACACATAACCCCAAATCTGGAAATTAAAAACCTAACTTTCTACAAATATGGGAACGGAAAGGGACGGAATATACTAACTTTCTAATCCCACTCACCACCAAGAAACGACTACTATACTACAAATATAGTAACGGAAAGGGACGGAATATTAAACAAACACCAAGAAAACTAAACTAATCTCAAAAAGTAAAACCCTAGCAAGCTTAAACAACCATTATGAACACGATTAACAACTAATCTAGAGAGATACAAAGGTTTAAGATACTTACACGTAAGATATTATCCTCAAAACACCTTTAATCGACGGTGATGCTCACCGTCGATGATGTCGCGGTGAGAGAGAGACGGGTCGGGGAGAGAGAAAAGAGCAAAAATGGGAATTAGGTTAGTGGTAGGCCCATTTACATTAGGAACCCATTTTAAAAAAAAAAATAAAACCACGTGGATTTTATTTTCCACGTGGGAGGCGTTAAATGGAGCTAAAGTACACGTCATCGGGGCGTATATACACTCGCCCAAGTGTAATTAAAAAAAGGCCAAAAGGTGCTTATGTGGTATAAATTCAGGGTAGTTTAGGTAGTCAATAGGTACAACCCCCGGTTTAGATATCCATGAGGAAAATGTGGTAAAGTTTAGGGGGCTATCTATGACTTTTGCCTATACAAAAATACAACGTGCAAACCAGATTGCACCAGTAACCGAATGATCAAGTTACTCAAATGAATACAGTTTCTTCTTAATATTCACTTATGCTTTTGACCAACTAGAAAACACTAATTGCCATATTTCAAGAAATATTGTCAGAGAAGTAATTCCATACCCGTCAATGAGTACCTGTTGAGTCTCGACCCAAGTTAGTATATGCATCAATCATCAAGTCCTAACAAGCAGCCCGAGAAACATCATTATTCTCTTTGGATGGATACTAACCATAAGTTCACGAACCAGTAGAACCATCTTGCCATTTAATTCACAACTCTGTATCAAGTAACAATTCCTTTGATTATAAAGTCCACTATCCTAGACCAAATTCCAAGTAAACTAAAGGTGCAGCAAAATCTATTAAGGTGCAGCAAATTCTATTCTTTGGATTTAATTTCTTTCTCCATAAATTTTATGATATATGTCATTTGCGCCCTATTTATAAGGCTTCTTTCCCAAGTAATTTCTAGCCATCTTTGAATTGAAGGTAGAAACCGACACTAAGCGCATATGCAAATTATGACATTCAAACCACTAACTGTTTATCCTCTGATCGGCTGCTCAGAAAATAATCATCAAAACCACAAAAAATAGAAATAGAGTTCCAGGCTCCTAATCTAAGCAGTTCTAGCAACAAGTACATCAAGCCTTGTCCAGTCTGGTACAAGTTTAATTTCCTTGACTTGCAGACTAACTAAATCCCGATTATTTGACTTAACTCCCTTTATCTAGAGCACAAGTTTTGAGAGTGACACTTACAGAGAAGTGCATTCATGGCTTCCCCAAGAACTATTTTAATTCACATAGCAAGCTGATGTAGGCTATGCGTTCACCAAACAGTATATGAGGGATCTGGTTATCCACCAGTTCCCTGAGACACTGCGGTAAGTAAATAGACATGATATTATCGCAAAAAACTTCTTGCTCAAGGGATTAAAAATAACGACCTACCTCGTAAGATTTCCAACTCCACCACACTGAGCAACTTCAAATGACAACTTTTGAAACCTAGGAATTAACACACTTAATCCCTCCACCCTTACAATAACCCTATTGTAAGCTACACACTCTTAACTACATCTATCCAAGCACTCAACAAAGTTTGAATACCTCTAGCCAAACCAACTAATACACCTTGACTACCTCTAGACAAATGTACCACCCAAAAGCTTGTGAAGATAAACTTCCTACAAGCAACCTTTGAGAATTCAAAATACCTACAAACAACTTCTTAAAAGAGAAGAGTAGGTTTATAGTTTAAAGAACAAACAAACAAAGACTCACAACAACCTAAAGAACATAGACACAATCTAGTGTCTAGATCAGCTCCTTCAACTTGTAAGTGGCTTTGTTCTTGAGAACTTGTGGCGGCAAGATTTGCACAAGATAGTTTAGGTTTTCAAGTGATACCCAATATGTTGGAACATGTTGTCTATATATTGGGGAGCAGGTGGGTGAGATAGAAACCACTCATCCCATGTTTGACTTAAAGCACACTGCTGTACAGTTGTGTAGTGGGCAGTGCAGCTTTACAGCTGTTGTTGCTGACTGTACGACGTACATAGAGAACAGATCGCAAACCAGGTCTCTCTCTATTTCTCTAGCAGTCTGACAATCATCAAAACGTAGAATGTACCTTGTCTTATAAATTTCCCCCTTTTTTATGATGACAAACTTAGAAACAATGTTCCCCCCAAGAACCAAATCCCACTTGTTCCCCCTGCGAAATAGAACAGTTTTAAAGATTATCAACATGTTAATAACAGGATTCATATACAGACTGGAGGACCAGGTTACCCAATCAGTAGTAGTGCACAAACCAACCAGTCCTTCCCCCTTAATCTTTCAGTCCTGGACCAGGTTACCCAATCAGTGGTAGTGCGCAAACCAACCAGTCCTTCCCCCTTAATCACAACTTCGCTAATCTTTACAGTTCTTCTCCCTTTTGGCATCCTCAAAAACTAATTAAAGTACAGCCAGTAAGAAGTTAAGCTATATTAACTCGGAGCCACTGGGGTAACAAAACATGAACAGAATGGAGGTAAACAAGCTAGCAATAAAGCACAAAAACAGAGTGATTGCCCAATAAAAATTAGCATAAAAGCAGATAGTAATCAATTTAGTGCAAAAATATGATAATTAAACTGCAATTGTACCACAAGTCAGGGAAAAACTCACAAAGAATTATAAATAACAACGTTTAGATGAATAGATGATAGGTTTGTGAGGATAGGGACTAGGGAGGATTACTGGGACGATTTAGTGCTTGAATGAGTTTATCAACTCTGTCACTATTGGCTTGTTGATCCTTCATCATTTGGTCTCGAAGTACATTCACTCTGACCTTTAGCTGATCCCTCTCAGCTCGTAGTCTTTCAATTTCCTCTGCTGCTTCTGTACGGAAACTGGTTCTTTTGTCTGTTCAGCCAATTGAGCTTTCACAAGAGCATTCTCTGCTTTGAGCTGTTGGATTTCTGCATTTGGTGCTTCTTAGTCTTCAATTAAGATCGAGATGTTAGAAGGACTGCCAACACCTACTTCTTTAGGCACATACTTGCAGTCTTCCTAGGTAACTAGAGAGAACATGTGTTTCTTTGTCCCTATGGTAGCTTTTCCCGTTCTCACCTTGAAGGGAGACCAGATTTGCCTTGCACTGTTCTCGCCAACTTAATCATCAGCTCAAACATGATGGCCAGCAGGTTGAGTGGTTCAAACACTGATAGAGCTTCCATAAGGACCAGGTTTGCCAACGTCACAGTAGAGCATTCTTCAGTTCTAGGCAAGAGAACCTTGTTGACAAATTCAAAGACCAGTTGGTACCCAAGTTTGAGCTCTCTTTTGGAAAGACTTGCTATGGTTGCAGACTTTGCATCCTTAACAATCACATTCTTGAACCCGGTGGATCTCTTTCCAGTTACGGCTCGTACCCCATCAATTTTACTCCCAAAATATTTACAAGTATTGACTCAATCAATACAAACTCTGTCCCGTTCACAGTTAAGGCCAGAGTACCATCATCAATCCGGCATAAGCTTTCATATAGTTCAATTACCTCAGCCTCGTATACATTGGGTGCGGGTGGAGTAAAGAGATGCAACCAATTTTAAAATTCCACCAATTCCTTCAGTTCTTTCATTCCTGGTTCCTCACCAAGGTTAGTATTAAACACCCTTCCAAAAAGGACTCTTTTGTTTTTCAGACTTTCTTTCCTTTTCTTTGCATTAGTTTCACTTCTCTGTCTCTTAGAGGGACCGGATGCCTCATTGGTACTCATCTTCCTCTTTTGTTGTGAAGAAGATTGAGTATCACGTTCCTCTTTTCTCATCTCTTCCCTGCTTTCATTGACTAATTTTTCACTTTTGTTACTCTCAGTCATACTGCCAAAATGACTTTCCCTTTCACTCTCCCTCTCTTTCTTGGAGTTTCTTCTCATCAGAGAAGATTCCTCTTCGTTCTTAACTTCCTCAGAGAAGATTCCTCTTCGTCCTCAACTTCCTCATCACCTAGTCTAACTACAGTGGATGAAATGCTTATTTCATTAGATTCATTTGTTTTACTAGCTGGTGACCCTGTTCTCACCTTCCTGGCTAGCATTTTAGTTATAGGAGGCTTCTGAGCAATATTTTTTCTAACAGTGTAAGTTTTCCTTTTCCTTCTTGCGTGCTGCTGGAGGTCTAATTTCGTACAGAGCGCAATAGAATGTCTTCATCAGATTCAGTATTTGAACCTAAATTTTTCTTCAAAGCACCTGGTAAGGGGGTTTTGGGTTTGATACATTGGTATTTTGATTGGAGAAGGTTGGGTAGTTTGAGAGTAATGACTTAGAATCCATTTGCTCTAGTTTGAAAAAGGTTGGTGACACTTAGCAAAAACTTGATAACAGGGAGGAAATATGGAGTGGCTCAGAGAGATACTTAGAGAGAGAGGGATGTAAGAAAGAAGACTAACAGTCTAAGAGTATGAGTGAAGAGCAAGAGAAACAAGAGAGGTATTTTTAAGGTGGCTGAAGTGACGTTTTAAATTAGGTGTAAGGAAAAATAATGGAGTTGGTTCAGGGGAGAGGCAACAAGTTGGATGGGACGTTATTTTGAAATTTGACGAAGGAGGTCACTAGACTGACTTGGGATAATTTAGCGGTTCAACGACATATGTGAGCACTGAAGAGACTACTAACCTGAGTCACAGAGACCAGGTCTCTGGGCAATTTTCTTGAAGCTATCAGGAAGTAACTCTGAAGTGTGCAAAATTTCTTGTGCATAGGTTGTCCTAGTCATGTCATGCATGTATACCTGTAACAGTATAGGAGCGAGTTAGACATAGCCGAAAAACACTTATTAGCAATATACCTTTCCTACTATCGTAGCCATTCTTGTCAGATGATTTCCATGAGATTTCATCTTCATGTAGACGCTTTAGCGGTTGAATCCATCAAGACCAAATGCCATCATTTCCTCTATTTCTATATGTCCGACCTTCCAGTAACCTATATCAACATACTATGCAAAGTCTAGGATTATTTCTTGAAAGCAAGAGAGAGACCAGGTATGCAGTCCCTTTCTAGATACTTTGGGTAACACTAGAGAACTGTCAGCTTCCTTTCCCCCTCCGTCTCCCCCCTCCACCACCTTTTTTTAAAAAAAAATTTTCCATCCTCTGTAGCTTCATTCCTCAATTCTTCCAATACTCAATCTTCATGGAAATCTTCATGCCATTAGAGAATATGGCCTATTTTCTTTCATTATTTGAGATCCACTTTGTATAAGTGTGAATTCTAGCCTGCAACATCTGTCATCAAGTATGTGTCCTTTCTTTTAGTTACCGAAGGAACACATTCTGCTGTGAAGGCCTTGAGGAGAGACTTCTTTATCTCAACCATGAGCTTGGGGCTGTCACTATTTATCAATTATATTGACAGCTTCCTCTCTCTTTCTCTCTCTCTCTCCTCATCCTGTAAGTGACATCACTGATTCGATTTAGGAATCTAAACCAGCTTGTGTCCCTTATAGTTGTGAAAAGGATGAATTAAATTCCTTTTATCCCACCTGTGCAGCATATTTCTTTTCTTATTTTGAAGTCCTTTCTTTTGAGGACGGGCTCCTTTCATTCTCTTCTGATGACCAGCTCCTTCAGTCCTAACTCCCTGCTTGACAAAGTTCTTATTCCTTTGAAAGGACTTAATTCTTGCTTTACAAACCTCCTTATAGTGACCAACTTGCCCACAATGAGTACACACTCAGTTTTTCATTGTGGAAACATATTTACTGTGGGGATTGTAAGGCATCTTCTCTTTCTCAAAGTCAAGTCCTTCTCTACCACTTCCCTTACTCTTGTACGTGGGAGTGATTACGTCAGAAGACCATGTCCACTTAAGATCTTTGTCGAGATTGAACTTCACCCTCTTCGGCTCTTCTTTCAGTCACTTATTTTTTTCAATCTTCACAGTGAGACTTAGTTTCACTTTCTTAAGCTCATTTTCAAGCACCTCTTGAGCCTTACTGGCTTCATTTTTTCCTTTAGAGGAAGTGTCCATACCCCTTCTTATTTGGCTTTCCAACATAATGTTTTGTTGGTTAGTCTCATCAATTTGTTTCTTCATATCCCTAATGGAAACTAGCATGTCATCTCTTTCTTGTTCCACCTCCCTAATCTCATCATTTAGCTCACCGTTTTCAACAATGAGAGCACGATATGCATCAATTAACACACTTGATACTGATATGAGTTTATTCTAAGAATATGCTTTCAAATTTTTCTTGACATCAAGAAAGTTTACCTCTCCATTCTCATCATCATCATCTGTCTATGATTCAACCATGAGTGCAAAAATTGACTCGTATTCGGAAGCTTCATTTTCTATGGCCATCATTGATGTAGTCTCTTGGTCATCTCCATCTTCAGATTCATTAGAGGAGTCCTCCCATGCAGCAAGCGCTTGCTTCATAATCTCATCAGCGATTTCCTTTCTTCTGAACTTTCTTTCAGGAAACTGGTTCCTCCTCGCACTTCTGTCCTACTTGTTTTGAGGGCACTCTTTAATGAAGTGACCAGGTCTTCCACACTTATGGCAGCAGTTGTCATTTCCCTTGAAGTTTTTGTTGGAACTTCCTGACTTGGGGATTCCGCCATTTTTCTTGATCATCTTATGAAATCTCTGCGTAAGATAAGCCATTTCGAATTCCTTATCGCTTTCTTTACTTCATTCTTTTCCACCTTCTTTAAAGTCATCTTCATCTCATAAGTCTTGAGATTTCCAATGAGTTCATCAATCGTCAGCTTGCCGAGATCCTAGGCTTCGTAGATGGCATTTACCTTGCTATCCCAAAAATCAGGTAAAACACCGAGCAACTTCCTCACCAGTTTGGTAGTTGTCATGACCTCTAGGAGAGAGCTGAGCTCATTAATTATAGAGGTAAACCTAGTGCGCATATCATGAATAGATTCATCCTTTTTCATTTTGAACAGCTCATACTATGTGGTAGGGCTGGGCATAAATACCGAAAATCAAAAAACCGAACCGAACCGAATTTCAAGAAACTGAAACCGAACCGAACTAGTTTGGTTCGGTGTTCAGTGTCCACCTTCAAAAAACCGAAACCGAAATAGCTGAACCGAACTTTGACGAAACCGAATCGAAGAATCGAAATTTAATACAATACCCAAAAAAATTAAAATAGTCCACGCCCATTAAGTTTAAGCCAAAAAAAATCCAATTGTAATAAGCCGTCTTTTGATTTTGTATCCCCAATTTTCCACTTCAATTAAGAAAATCAAATATCTTTAACAAAGAAATGTGACTAGGATGTGTCTTTAGGATTAATGTATGTCCTTTATGTGTTTTCTTAATTATTTTTACTGTATGTATATAACACCTAGTAATCATATATTATTGTTATGGTTTTCTATTCTTGTCTATCCTGTTTGTTTGATTTTGATTTTAATTTGTCAGTTTTATGTTTTGTTGCTTTTGAGAATATGAATTAGTGTAAATGGAATCGCTTCTAATATCATATCAAAAAAATTGAATTGAAAAAATCGAAACCGAACTGAACCAAACTTCAAAAAACCGAAACCGAAACCGAAAGAACCGAACCGAACTAGTTTGGTTCGGTGTTCAGTGTCCATCTTCAAAAAACCGAAACCGAAATATCCAAACCGAAGTTTGATAAAACCGAACCGAAGAACCGAACGCCCACCCCTACTCTGTGGTGAGCATGTTGATCTTAGAGTTCTTCACCTGCGTTGTCCCTTCATGAGCAGTTTGGAGGGCTTCCCAGATCTTATTAGCAGTTGTACAAGATGAGACCCGGTTGTACTCATTAGGTCTTATTCCACACACAAGGATCTTCTTGGCTTTGAATTTTTTTTCAACGGCCTTCCTGTTTGCATCGTTGTATTCCTTCCTTATTTTTGGAGCGGTTGTTAGACCAGCTTCATCTTTGTTTACAAGACTATAAGGACCATCACAGATGATGTCCCACAGCTCAGAGTATTCAGTCATATTGAAGTCATGCATTCTAGTCTTCCACCACCCGTAGTATTTTCCATTGAATCTGGGTGGTCTGGTGGTTGATTGTCCTTCTTCCACGTTTGGTGGGGCGACCATCTCACAGATTCTTTCTAGGTGTTAACTTTTAGAAAGCACATGCTCTGATACCAATTGATGTAGGCTATGCGTTCACCAAACAGTATATGAGGGATCTGATTATCTACCAGTTCCCTAAGACAGTGCAATAAGTAAATAGACACGTTATTACCGTGAAAAAACTCCTTGCTCAAGGGATTAAAAATCATGACCTACCTCGTAGGATTTCCAACTTCACTATATTGAGCAACTTCATATTACAACTCTTGCAACCTAGGAATTAACACACTTAATCCCTCCACCCTTACAATAACCATATTGTAAGCTACATACTCTTGACTACCTCTAGCCAAGCACTCAACAAAGTTTGACTACCTCTAACCAAACCAACTAATACACCTTGACTACCTCTAGACAAGTATACCACTCAAAAGTTTGTGAAGATAAACTTCCTAGTAGCAACCTTTGAGAATTCAAAATACCTACAAACAACTTCTTAAAAGAGAAGAGTAGGTTTACAGTTTTAGGTTTACAGTTTAAAGAACAAACAAACAAAGACTCACAACAACCTAAAGAACGTAGACATAATCTGGTGTCTGGATCAGCTCCTTCAACTTGTAAGTGGCTTTGTTCTTGAGAGCACTTGAGAACTTGTGGCGGCAAGGTTTGCATAAGATAGTTTAGGTTTTCAAGTGATACCCAATATATTAGAACATGTTGTATATATATATATATTAGGGAGCATGTGGGTGAGATAGTTACCACTCATCCCATGTTTGACTTAAAGCATATGCCGCAACACTGCTATACAGTTGTGCAGTGGGCAGTGCAACTTTAGAGCTGTTGCTACTGACTATACGACGTACAAAGAGAACATATCGCAAACCAGGTCTCTTTCTATTTCTCCAGCAGTTTGACAATCATCAAAACGTAGAATGCATCTTGTCTTATCACAAGCCATCATAATAAACCTGATAAAAGTCAATAGAAACCAATGCACGTACTTTTGAACATTTTGTGTACTCACTCTCCTCCATCGCATGTCACGTACCAACTCGCTCTTATGAGAGTCGAAAATCACTATATGTCATGCTAGAATCGGACATTGATGATCCAATACAATTGAACGAACAACTATACAACACCTTCAGAGAAGTTTTTCAGAGAAAATGACAAAAAAGGTCTATGTCTTGGGGTAAATTTAGAGCCTATTTGGATTCTTGACTTAAATTTGATAAAAGCGTGAAACAAAATTTTATTCAGAAACATTAGCCAAGTCTCTTAAAATTTCAAAAACTACAATATTGAAAAAAAATACACGAAGAAAATTACATCATACATCAGGAATAGACTAAAAATAAAAAGGAAATATATGAAAAGGTTCAAATGGTTAAAAATCATTTTAGTCCTCCAACTTTACTTTAAAAATCAAAGACCTCCCCTAACATTGAACAGTGACATTTTCATCCCCCTATCTCAACTTCCGTACATTGACCGGTAACTTTATATTATTTGATTGTCATCAAAGGGGTAAAAGGGAATTTCACTTATATTTTTAATTAGTTAGTTAGTACCTTAATTAATATTATATAAAATTAATATTATATAAACTTTTCATAGTTTCCTCCGTTAATTAATTCTAACACTTTCTGTCATCTTCAATTTTCTCCATAACCTAAACAGTTCTTTATATTTTTCAGAGAACCTTTCAAACCCTAATAAAAAATTGTTCTCTCGAAATATGAAGGTTACAAGGATTTGAAAGGTTCTCCGGAAATATGAAGAATTGCTCTGGCTATGGAGAAAAATTGAAAATGGCAGAAAGCGTTAGAATTAATTGACTGAGGAAACTGTGAAAATTTTATATATTATTAATTAGGGTACTCAATAATTATTTTTTTTTTGAAAAACACTAAGTAAATACTTAGTGGAGGGATATTATTAATAAATAATAAGGAAGTTCAACAAGAAAAATAAAGTAACAAAAGCACAAGCAACTGGACCGGGTAAAGTCCAGCCCAGAAACAAGAATAAAATAGTCTCAGCCGACATTCACTATCCCTATCAACTCAATTAGAAAATTTCTAAAGATGGTGTCTTAACTGAAGTCAATCCAATGCACATCCACCATAGTTGAAAGATCTAGATTTCCGATGTGGATCTACGTTATCATCGCACCTCAAAGCTCTTACAGGTGCAACAAATCCATATCCGAGGAGTTAAAGCTCATATATATACCAGATCATCATCCTTCAGGTAATATGTGCTCCCCCCATCTTTGGTTTTCCTTCATATATATGAGTAAAGAAGGATTGCTATGTACGCTATTAGCTAGTGGTAACTCCGATAATGTAAAAATCGCTATTATGCTGCCTGAGTTTGTCGATCTGTCTACCATGTTGATTGATGTTGTTGTGATCTTTCATCTTCTCAATAATCCCAAGCTGTTGTTAGTAGATCCACAGTCCTCAAATTGAAGAGACTATCAAGAATATTGACAATTAACTCGATAATTTATCTAGATTATGTTATACACTTGCTACGGCTAAGTATCCTCTTTTAACCCTGAAATGGTAAATTTCAGATTCTAAGCAATAACATTCATAGTGTACGACATACCCATAAAATTAAAGAGTTAATTACCTCATTATTGATTTTTTGACCAAAAAATTGCTCCTGAAATGACTGTACCGTTGACTCTGTTTCACTCTTATTAAGTCAGCTTCAATGGGATGAGCTAAAGCTAATACCACAATTAGAAGCTTTGTCAATAATTGTGTCATAAAGTCAAGGTACATCAATATGTTCTGCATTCTTAGCATTCCTGATCCTGAGATTAGGGACTTGATGTTTGTCCAGATTTAAAATCTTCCTTCCTGCACTAGGTAATTCAGCAAATGAGTTAAAGCTTTGTGTACCTGCAAAATCAAAATCTAGGTTAGTTAAAAAATCTGTCAGTGTGTTCCTCTC
Source organism: Lycium barbarum (assembly GCF_019175385.1). Classification (NCBI taxonomy): domain Eukaryota; kingdom Viridiplantae; phylum Streptophyta; class Magnoliopsida; order Solanales; family Solanaceae; genus Lycium; species Lycium barbarum. Next base: position 123,827,662 of record NC_083339.1, on the reverse strand, counting down.
TCTGTATACATGTTGTATGTTCACATTAAACTCAGCCTTCATTCTTTTAATTCTCTCCACCTCTGTGATGACACACCATGGTATCTCCCATACACCATCAACCACATTCTTCATTAGTAAAGAGCCAGTTTCTAAGATCAATGGTTGTGGTTCCTGAGTCACACAATACAACAGCCCCTCCATCATAGCTCTTGCCTCAGCTAAAACATTAGAGTTGATCCCCAGTTCCTTACATTCTGCATAAATCAAATTTCCATGCCAATCTCTTCCACAATAACCATAAGAACTAGGCCCAGGATTACCCTTAGATGCACCATCAGTATTGCACTTGTACATCTCTCATCAGGCAATTTCCAGTAAACAGTCTTAGTGATCAGAATAGGCTTATACCCCTCTAAAAATGTCACCAGTTTAGGCCAAAGAAAAGGAATATTTTTCAGCCATGGATATCTGATTTTTGTTAGATAGAACATGTTCCTATTCACCTCATGTACTACTTTATTAAGGCTCACCTTTCCTCCATGTTTAATAATGTTCCTTCTCTTCCACAGCTCTCATGTGATCATAGCAGGCACTGCATGTAAAATTGGCTTGAATTTTTCTACACACTCAATCTTCCACCAAGTTTCGATAACCTGATGAATCTGAACAAAATTCATTTGTTTACCCACTGCTTGTCTAAATACATTCCACACCTCTGAAGCAAATTGACTAGTTAAGAATAGATGTTTGATATCTTCCTGTTGTGGGATAGCACAACAATAACACCTTGAAACCACAAGAATCCTTATCCTCCTTAATGTATCATCTATAGGTAGGATAGATTTCCATAGCCTCCACCAAAAAAATGAAATTTTGAATGGCACACCCTTAATCCACAAATATTTGAAGTCTGCTATTTCCTGCTTCCTCTGCCTCAATATGTTCCATGCACTATTTACAGTAAATTTTTCTATGCTATTAGGCATCCACTAAGGTCTATCCCACTTTCCTTCCAACTCCTCTATATGAATTTCTGCCCTGATGTGCTCCACTATGTCTGTTGGAAAGTATTGACTAAGCAAATTGTCTTTCCAAACACCTTCCTCTATAAGTTCTGCCACATGTTGTATATCTTCATTTAAGGGAAAATCAATAGGAACTACATAATGTAGAGCACCCAATTTTGTCCAATTCTCATACCAGACATTAGTAGTACCTCCCTTAATCTGCCACCAGATCTCATGCTCCATTGCTTCCCTGACTTGAAGCATTTTCTTCCAAACTTGAGTCCCCCCTTTCTATTGAACCAATGTAGGAATTTCTTTCTTGCAATACTATTCCACGCGTAGTTTGCCCATAAAGAAGATGTGGTTCTAAATCTCCACCATAATTTAGCAAATAAGGCATTAGATACATCAAAAAGAGATTTAAATCCTAATCCACCTTCAAATGTAGGAACACATACATCCTTCCAAGCAATCCAGTGTCTACTCCTTCCTTCTTCCTTGTTACTCCAAAAAATCTGGAAAATATCCTATGTAGCTTCTTAATTACACATTTAGGGGGTGCAATCACTAAAAAGAGATGACTTGGCATACTTTGAAGTAAACTATTGATTAGTACAACTTTTCCTCCAAAAGACAGTAACTTTCCTTTCCAAGAGTGTAGTTTTCCTTTCAATTTCTTGAAAATATCAGCATAATAAATTTTCTTTTTCCTGGAATGACAAATAGGACACCCTAGATAAGTGAAAGGAAATTTCCCCTTAGCAAAACCAGTGATGTCCTCCACTGGTTCAAACAGATTATTGCCCACCTTAGAGTACACATAAATGAACTCTTAGAATTATTGATTAACTGCCCAGAGGTCTGTACCTACCTCTTCAATATCTGCATGATTCTCCCTAGAGAGTAAGGATCAGCAGAAACAAAAATAATTGTATCATCTACATAGGCTAGGTGATTCAGTGGACTAGTCCACTTTGGCATCCCGTACCCAATATACTTGTCATTATCAAATAAACCATTTAGTGCCCTTGAAAGTACCTCTGATGAGAGTAGAAATAAAGTAGGGGAAAGAGGATCCCCTTGTTTCACTCCTCCAGAAGAGTGAAAAAATCCAGTAGCTTGTCCATTTAGTAGCATAGAATACCAATTGTTCTCTATCAACCTCCTAATAAGAATGATAAGATACTCTACAAAACCTATATTCCTTAACACATGCATTAAATACTTCCAAGAAACTCTATCATAAGCCTTATCCATATCCAATTTGATAACCACATTTGCAAGCTTTCCCCTTATCCTAATTTATGAGACTATCTCCTGAGTGAGAAATATATTTTCAAATATACTCCTCCCTTTTACAAACCCTGATTGATTTGAAGAAATAAATGAAGGTATAATGCTTTCTCTGTCATGCAAGACCTTTGAAATCACCTTATTAATGAAATTAGATAAACTGATAGGTCTCATATCTGAAAATGTTTGCACAGACTGTTTCTTAGGAATTAGAACCAGATTTGTATGAGTAATGGATTTAGGAAGTTCTTTACCATCAAAGAAAGCCAAAACTACAGCATGGACATCATTTCCTACAATATCCCAACATTGCTGATAAAATAAGCCTGTGAAACCATCTGGTCCACTAGCACTGTCCCCCATCGAAGCAAACACTTCCCCTTTGACCACCTTTTTAGTTAGATAAGAACACAAAGCCACATTTTGTTCATGTGATACCATTGCTGGAACATGTTGAAGGATTACAAAATCTTCAGTATCACCTTCTTGCTTGAACTGATTACTGAAAAACTTCACTGCTTCCTCTGAGATCTGTTCCACTGAATCCAGCCACACTATTCTATTGCAATTTTTTCCTTTTACCATGAACATGATTATGGGAAAAATTAGTGATTCTGTTTCCTTCAATGAACCAAGTAACACCTGCTTTCTGCTTCCAATACTGCTCTTCAATATTTAGATACTTTGTTAGCTCAGCTTGAGCCTTTTGAAGAACAATTCTATTGATAATGCTAGGATCCTCTTCAAACAATTGTTCCTTCACCTTAGCCACCTCTTCCCTGATAGATAATTGCTTAAAAATATCGCCATAAGTCTCTATGCTCCATTTAGATAAAGCCCTTTCGAGATTCTTTAATCTCTATTTAAATGCCAAGAAAGGTGTCCCCATAAATTCTGTCTGCCAATGTTGCTTAACCGCCTTCTTGAAAGACTCATGTTGAATCCAAAAATTCAAAAACCTAAAAGGTTTCTTCAGACTGATAGCAGTTTCCCCACAAGATAATAATAATAGAGGGGAATGATCAGACAAGATCTTGTTCTGGTCAAATGTTCCACTTCTATTTGAGGAAATACTTCCTGAAAATGGGAATTTACCATGATTCTATCCAACCTTTTGAAAATACAGTCCTCTACTGCTCTATCATTCCACCAAGTGTATGGACTCCCTTTAAACCCCATGTCAAATAATTCACAAGAAGTTACACAAAAAGCAAAATCTTCAGTTTCATTCAGAGTTACAGGTGCACCCCCAAGTTTCTTTTCATCTGATAAAATAACATTAAAATATCCTCCAATCATCCATGGAAAGTTCAATGAACTTGCAATTTGATACATGTCATCTCACAATTCTTGCCTCTCTCTCTCATCACACTTTGCATAGACAAAAGAAACTATGATATCTTTTTCTATGTTTTGGTGATTAATCTTCAAGGTGATTTGTTGTTCTGCATCCATTAAGACTTCCCATTGTACTGTAGCCTCAACAATAACCCAAATTTTACCATTCTTATTAGCAATACCAGTCTCCATGCCAAGTCTACTTGTATATTTTTGCAAATGTCTACCATTCTGAAAAGGTTCCAATAGAGCAACTATGAAACATTTGTGTTGATTCTGTAAGTTGATGAGCCTCTGAAAAGCCTGTTGAGTGTTAACAGACCTAATATTCCAAATTATAGCTTTAATCATCATTTAACTTTTGAAGAAACAGTCCTCTTTGAAGTTCTCTTGGTTTGAATGACCTCATGAACTTTATGTTTCTTTCCACTCTTAACTAAAGCCTTTTGTGATAAACCAGCTTCTCTAGCTACTTTGTGAATGTTGTTGGCTCTGTTTTCCATTCCTGCATCTTCCTGTACTTATTGAATTCCTTTTGAAACTTCTTAAATTTTAGTTTGAGATACTTTGTGTAATACTATATCTTGAAGATTGGCATTAAGATATGGAATCTTGCACTGTATTGCTAATTGACTCTGATTATTGATTGTAGGCACTTGGTTCTCCTTTTTAACATGCTCCAGCAACTCTAATGAAGAAACTATCAGCAACCTTCTTGTTTAAATCAACCAACATGTGCTCTTGCTCTTCACTATTCTTATTTGACTATATGACTTTTGCAATGGGTTGTTTGGTAGAATCTAGTGTGACTGCTTCTTTTCTTATTGTATCTGTAATGATTTCATCATGATTGCTCTGCTGATAGTTAAGTTCAGCCCCATTTGCTATATCTGCTTGTGCACTGTTGTTGTATATTCCTGGATCCCCATCTGGTGGCTCAATTATCTTATTTCTCCCAATACTGATCTCCTGATTGTGCTCCCCAGATTGATCATTTTTTCTATCTGATTCCTTTGAAGAGGATTCACAGTGAAAATATCCTTTGTAGTTTCCTCTCTATTCAGTGCATTATTGTTCCCTATCTTTATCATCTTCTCTACAGGTAATTCTTTTAGTTCTTTGGAAGACTCTTCATGTGAAGTGTTTTCCTCTGTCTGCACCTCCTCTGTGTCCTCAGTCTTCTCCTCAATACCCTCAAGCTCTTCCACCCTATCCCCCTATTTAGCCATCTTCTCCCCTTCACCTAAAACAGTTTCACTTTCAATTGTTATGCCATTTTCCTGTCCTTGCACTACTTCACTTTCGATTGTTATGTCTTTTTCTGTCCTTGCACTTCTTCACTGGTGTTTGCACTATCTATTTTTCCAAACTCTGCATTTATATTGTTGCCCCTGACTTTCTCCTTTAATCCTTCATTATTTGGTGTCTGTTTTTCATTGTCCTCATCATCCCCTTCAGCAGCCAAAGCATCAAACTTGTTTTGAGTTTGAATGGAAGGACTTGTTTGACTTTCAGAAATAGCAGGCTCTTTCCCTTTTTGTGTCTCCTCTGTATTTATTCTGTTATCCTTTTAGCATTCCAGGTCTTTCCAACTGCTTTTCCACTTTTCAAAATCTTAACAGGATAATTTTTCCTGTTTCCTTGATGATGATTCTCCACTTTATATGTGACTTTTGTGCTATACCCGCTCCCTCAGACTTGTTCTTCTCTATTGAAATTTCTTCCATGTGTTCATTTGCATTCCCTTTGTCTTTCCCCTCCTTCTCCAACTTTAATTCAAGGTTTGAAATTCTACATTCTTTCTCATCATGTCCTTGCAGTCTACATTCAAAACAGTATTTAGGTATATGATCATACCTAATAGTCACTGTTACAATTCTCTCCTTTTCGGTATCTTCATTTACTATAATCATTTGAACAGGTAGATCATCATTTAGATCAACAAGAACCTTTACGGTAGCACAACTAGGTCGAGTTTTATTAATGGTTGTCATATCCAGGTGTAATGGCTTACCAACTGCTGAGGCCAAGGAAAACAATGACTCCTTTACAAAATATGTGGGCAGTAAATTGGGGAAAGAAATCCATGCCATAACTTTAGTAGTTTCTTCTTCAACTGTAAAGTTAGGATCATATATTAAAGGCCTCATTTGATTGTAATAGCCATCTTTCGAATTGATAAAATAGGACCCTTTAACAACCATCTTTAGATGTAAGATTTTTTTTATTGTTTTTTTTTTACTCAATAATTACTAAAAAAAAATATAAGTGAAATTTCATTTTACCCCTTTGATGATTGGTCAAATAATATAAAGTTACCAATCAATAGCCGGAGAAGTTGAGATAAGAGGATGAAAATGTCGATTGTTCAATGTTGGGGGAGGTCTTTGATTTTTAAAGTGAAGTTGGAGGACTAAAGTGATTTTTACCCATTTAAAATTGAGTAGATATGTAGTTCGTTAATAGTTTAGCTCAAATATGCTCTCACCGTTCAATATTTCATCCAAATACACCCTTAATTTAGCTAGCGCACCCGATTAATCTAATTAATTGATTAATAAGCTGAAAAGGGCAAAATATGTGAAATTAAGCAGATATGTCCTTCGTTAATAGTTTTAACATTTCTTTTACATGTACAGATTTAACATTTCTTTTCTATTCGTGTTTACGTAACAACAAAGCCAAGCAACAGTTTCTAAGTCTAAATGTAAATAGTTTAGCCTTAAGTTAATAGTGTTATTTCTTTACATACTAACGATGTAAACAATATATCGATGTAATAGACGTTCATATATTCGGTGATGAAAACTGTAATTTACAAATATCTTTTTGTTATTCAATTTCCCCATCTCAATACAATCGATTCACGTATTCTCTACACTACACTTATGTCCTAAATTAAGGAGCAATTATAAAAACAAAAAGTAGTGAATCTCGCGTTACAAATTATAGTGTCTAAAATCAATAATTTTCCGGAATAACAAAAATCCTCAAGAGTCGATTTCTCAATGCAGAAACACCTTTATAAAAAATAAAAGGGATTGGAAGAGGGTTGTCATCGAAAAATTATTTTTTAACTTTGCTAAATTTGAGAATATCGAATCTGAAAGGTATCATTAATGAAGGGCATATCTGCTCAATTCGCATAATTTATGGGCCTATTTGACCATTTTTCGATTAGTAATCAACTAATTAGATTATTGAGAGCTTCCGTTAAATTAGGAGTATATTTGGACCAACTATTGAACCATAAAGGCATATTTAAACTAAACTATAAAGGCATATTTATTCAATTTCGAATACTTTAACGGCAGAGTTGGACCTTTTCCGAAAAACTATGAAACTGCATTTCTTGTTAAACTTTTTTTTTTCTCAATTCCCGTTGAATCTGACAAATCATTTATCAAATATTTGATAAAGATTAGGGGTTGGTTTACACTTATCGCCAATTATAACGGACCATTTTTATCATTTTCTCGAGTTTTTAACCCAAATGGTCCCTTAAGTTTGGAAGTTACTATTTCTGTCCTTTACAACATTTGAGCAATTTGGTCCACTTCTGACGGCACCAAACCCAGATTCAGCTTTTCATCTCATGCGAAAATCCGGAATGGTTGCTGGTTGGAGAGTCCGGAATCAAAATGCTCCCAAAAAAATCACTTTGAATCAAAATACCCAACAAAAAAAAAAGTTATCAAAGTACCTTTAGCGCAGTGAAATACTGCGCTATAGCACTTCACGGAGACGGAGCCGTTAAGTGCTATAGCGCAGTATTTTACTGCGTTATAAGAAAAAAAAAATCTATAACGCAGTAAAATACTGCGTTATAGAAACAGTACCAAAAAAAAAAAAAATCTATAACGCAGTACTTACTTCGGGCACCTTTTCAACCCCTAAAATGACGATCCGAACGTCTACGTATCCTTGATGTATTGGGCCTACATTATTGTACGCAAAAAAAAATATCAGGTTCTATATAAAATATTGACATTTCGGAGTCTTGACACACGACTAATTATTGATCAAAGTATGGAAACAAACACTAAGTGTTGCAAAAATAAAGTTGGCCAACTTTGTTTTTTTTTTTGTACTGTTTCTATGACGCAGTATTTTATTGCGTTATAGAAAAATAAATTGTACTCTTTTCTATAACGCAGTATTTTACTGCGTTATAGAAAAAAAATTGGTACTGTTTCTATAACGCAGTATTTTACTGCGTTATAGAAAAAACAAATTCCTATAACGCAGTAAAATACTGCGCTATAGCACTTAACGGCTCCGTATCCGTGAAGTGCTATAGCGCAGTATTTTACTGCGCTAAAGGTACTTTGGTAATTTTTTTTTTGTTGGGGTATTTTAGTTCAAAGTGGTTTTTTGGGGGGCATTTTGGTTCCGGACTCCTGGTTGGATTCCCAAGGGTCCGGAACCAAAATGCCTCCAAAAATATCATTTTGAACCAAAATATCCCAACAAAAAAAAATGTTACAAAAGTACCTTTAGCGCAGTAAAATACTGCGCTAGAGCACTTCACGGAGACGGAGCCGTTAAGTGCTATAGCGCAGTATTTTACTGCGCTATAGAAATCTTTCTCTCACCTATAACGCAGTAAAATACTGCGCTATAGGACTCCGTCTTAAAACCCATCGGGTTCCACCACTGGTCCCTCCAGTGGTTAAAAAAAAAAAGTTGAAACGTCATTGGAGGGGAAACCGAGGTGGTCCCCACATCCAAAAACGTCATTTTCTATTAAATTTCGTCCAAAAGTTTACATTCTCGGTATATTCAAGTCAAGGAGCAAGATTCTAAGTTCGAATTTTGGGAAAAAGCCGCGTACAACTCGATTAAAATAACTCTACAAAAAATCTTCGATTAAGGTTTTCTACTATGAACTTTTGTTATTATTTTGTTTTATACATTATATTCTAAGCATGCTTAACATTTAATCCTTGCTATTTTCCAAAAAAAAAAAAAAAACATTTTTTTTGTTCTTGTTCGGACTGGGCAGTGGCTTTTGCCACTGTTCCGATTTTTATTTTTTTTTGTTTAATTCATTATTTGTTAAATGTTTATGAATTGTTAATTTGTTAAATGTTTATGAATTGTTAATTTGTTATATGTTTATGAATTCTTATTTTGTTAATTGATTATTTGTTAAATATTGATTATGAATTTATTAGTTGTTAAATATTGTTTATGAATTGAAAGAAGTTGATTGGTAATGAATTATTATGTTGTTAACACTTTGTTTGGATGATTGTTATGTATTGTTTTGACATTTATCATATTGTGTTGTATTGTATAGGACCAAATTAGTGGTTACATAAAATAGGACATTTCGTCGTTACATAACAATAAAATTAAAGTAACAATCAAAGCAAACATTGTTTTTAAACTAACAACATAATATAATACAATAAGTAACAACCATCTAAACAAGTTGTAAATGATTATGAAATGTTAATCTATATAATTTTAAAAGCGTGAATATATATGTTAAATAAAAAAAATTATCTTAAAAAGAATAGTTAAAGTTCTTCTTTTCATAAATACATAAGCTAACGAAAAAAATGTAAAGTTTGTAGGAAAATATGTGGTCGACGAATATACGGTTTTAGTTTAATTTTATCGTAGTTGTGTTGGCTATTTGGTCAACTAAAAATATATCACATATTAAAAATAGAGTTCCAAACAAATATTACTGCTGAATTTCGATTCCCAAACTAATTAACTTAACAAGTCTTTGCCATCACATAATTCAAAAGTAATTAACTTAAAAATCTTTGCCATCACATATGTGTCCTTACTATCACATATTAAATTTACTGCATATCCCATGTTAATTATTCACAAGATATAATACTACATAATTCACATATTCCCTACAAATTATTAATTAGTTAATATAATTTATCTTTCATTTCAAGAATAATGACTAATTTAGTTTGTACAGACCAGACTCTTTCATGGATCCGAATGTTCCCCCTAGGCCCGATGCTCCCCCGACGCTCGATGCTCACCCGGGGCCCGATGATCACCCGAGGCCCGCTGTTCACTCGGAGCCCGCTGTTCACCCGGGGCCCGCTGATAGATCAGTATTGTCTTTGCAAGACAATCATAGGTCAGAGTTATTATGGGTCGGTACTATAGAGATATCTACTAGGCTCCGTCCCCGTAGGTTGCAGAGAGCGTGGACTCTTTTACGCGAGCACCCCCCACACCCTCGATTGTTGGAGATATTGTTTTGGGGCGGCATCTACCGTTGCGTGTCCGTTGGTCGGGTACAACATGATTGGGCGCTCATCACGGCCATGGTTGAGCGGTGGAGGCCAGAGACACATACCTTCCATCTTCGCACTGGTGAGGCCACGATTACACTTCAGGATGTGGAGGTCCTCTTTGGATTGCGGGTAGATGGAGAGCCACTACACACTCGGTACGAGCCTCCTCCTGGTCAGACGAGCCACATATCAAGGTAAGAAAAAAAAAATCTTGTTTTACCCTTAACATTTATTACTTATTTCAAATCATTTTTTCAATTCCAATACAATTATACACCATTTAATAGGTGTGTTGTGGTAAAATACATATCTTAATCATTATTTTTTAAACAGCGTGAAAAGTCAAAAAGTGAACGGAAGGAGTATAATCTATAAATTCCAATTAAACTCTCATGAGTAATGCTATTTATTCATTCCAAAAATTCATTTGGAAGCACGTACAGATCACATTTTGTTTTGTTTGGCATTTTATTGGGTGTCTCACATTTTGTTTGGCATTTTATTGGGTTTATACAATTAGTAGCCACGTATATCAGATTTGTCTGGCATTCTCGAGTGTCTACTGTCTATACAATTAATTTTCCAAGTAATTCTACTTTTTCATTATGATGTTTTTTTGTTATAATCAATTTGATAGATTAATTTTAATTTGGAATATCGTTGTACAAATCGTGTGGTTTGTTTTGGATTTCAATGTATTTATAAAATTAGTTTCCAAGTAAAAACCATATTTTTTGTCATTGTCAATTACAAGCTTTAATTATTGTCCGTTAGATCGATGTTTTTAATGTGCATTTTATATCTTTTCTTCCAGCAAATGCCAATCAGAAAAATTTACATCAGCCGGAAAAAGTTGAAAGAGTTGAAAAGATCAGGAGAGAGGACATATCTCCCCCATTCAAAGGTAAAATTATGATGATAATTTTTGCTAAGTCGTCCATACATGAAACATAATTTAACTTACTTGGAGGCTATGCTATATTTTAGAGAACCAAATGATAGGGGCAAGTAGGAAGAAACTCCTAATATTGCTCGTGTTTTGCCTCACCATAATGATACTACTATTTTTGAAATATTTTTCCCATCAAGTACGGTAAGTTTTCTCGAATTTTTGACTTATAAGTTATAACTATAATTTTAACCCCCCTTTAACAAAAAGAGACATAAACTTTGCAGTATGAAAATACTACAAAATTAATCCAAATAATTCAAATAAACTTTAATTTTCACCTTCTTGATTCTATTTCGAAGTTGAAAAATTTCATGACAAATGTTCTTATATGATAAAGATGATGAAATATCTTTGCATGGCAAACCTTAAATTTTTATTTTTTTTTGTTTAAGTTGATAGATTTAAATTTTATGATAATGGTTTTAACTTATTACTTTTTATATTTAGTTATTAATATTCCACCAAAAACTAGCTAATTAGTGATGGTCTTTAGCTTCTTGGCTGAATATACATGGCCTTACTTTTGAAACAAAAAACATAGTGGCGAAATTTTCATATTGTCATGTGTCTTGCAATATGTGCTGCTAATGAACGTTAAAGACGGCTTTGAAGCACCTAACAAGAGGAAAAAGAATATTAGTACATCTCCATGGATTAGTTCCTGAATAGGAGATGGAGAATTAAGGAATAACAAGAAAAGAAAAGGAAGAAGAATAAAGAAAAAAAATGAGCGGAGAAATGCATAACGGAAATGAATTTAACTGATGCCTCTTATTTGTTTGGTTTTATTTGCTTTTTGTCTTTAGTTTAGCTAATTTTCATTTCATGATTTTATTTGAATAGAAAAAACTTTTTAAAAGGTAAAATTTACTATCTATTGAAAGAAAAAAATCAAATACCTAAATGCTTGTGTCTAATAGACAAAGAGAATCATATATTAAAGCCCACCTCCTGCAAATCTACACAAATTCATACATTATAAAATTGTTGTATATAGAGAAATGAGGTGTCAACTCGCTTTGGTTAGGAATTTCACTCATCTTTTTTCTCCTCTATTGGATCTTTCTCACCTTATTTAATTTGTTTTATATTATAACAAAAAATCTGAATTATAATTCCCAATCTTCCTCATTCCTTATAATTATTAGTACTAGCTTAAGAGTTTCAGTGTGTTTTTTTCACTACTCCTACCTTCTTTAAATAAAAGGGAACTGCCTACTTTCCGTACGAAAGCATGATAACAAAAAATTAGAGAATGCAGCCATTTACTTTAGTTGATTTATCATGCCAACTATCTAATACTCCCATTTTCAGTTTCTAAAACCTTTCATTTACAGAACCTTTTCAAGTACTAAATGAAAGAAAATTATAGTGATTTTACAAAACTAATATATATATAATGACACGGAAGAAATAGGTATGACAGAGCAACGTAACGCGACAACAACAACGAATGGACCAGAAACAACCAAGGATCGAGCATAAAAAACCCTAGCGTCTTTAATCTGTTATATTTTCGATTTCTCACTTTTACATGTTTTCTTGCTATGGCTAACTTTTGATAAATTTTTTTGTTTTCTTTTTCGGTAGCTTTTATTCGAGAAAAATGATATGTTGTTTCATAATTAACCTACGATGTTTTCTTGTCGAAGAATTATGTATATAAAGTTAAAAGAGACATAACTGATGTCTAATTAGTACATACAAATTTTCTTTTATATAAATAGTGACACTACTTAAACCCATCGGTAGACATCTGTAGTCGTTCACTTCTTTCACTTGAGCACCTAAAGTGGACCTTGTTTCATTTAGACACCTCAGGTGGGCAATACCTGTTCCAGTTAGACAATTTTTGCACCAGATTTTTTAAATCCCAAGCGCGTGTATATCAGTTGTCTCCTACGTGGTTTAAGTGACCAATTACATTGTACCAGCTCATTTAAATTTTGCCAACTCAATTAATGATGTGCCAACTCATTTGTGAACTCATTTTAATTGGCCACATCATTGCACACGCGGGCAAATCAACTAAAGACCAAATTAGGGTTCAAAATTACCCATTTCCATATACACACTTCAGGTGCAAACGATCAGGCGATTTGCCACGAAAATCGAGGTAAAATTTTTGTCGATTTAGTTCAATATCTTCTCCATTTTCACTTAATTCTTAGTTAATAATCACTCATAAGGTATTATTTTCATTTATTTGCAGGTTTTAGTCTGGAAATCGACCCTTTGGACTTTGTTCGTTTCAACTTCATTTGTGACATTGGAGAAATTTAAGGTTCTACTGAACTTTTCTCGTGTTTGTATGCTATATTGTGTTTAAATTAGGGTGTTTTGGTACGAAACTGGTCGTTATCACTTTATTTGTTTACTAGGGTTTATTTGGGAATTTCAGTGTTAAAGTTCGGGGTTTTTTTGGGTATTTCCTTGTTGCTTGTGTGTTGTGGGGTGTTGGGGAATATAATGGACGACTATATTCTTACTTGTTTTCACCATGGGGGTACAGTTGTGGAAGACCCTGTAGTGGGTCCCACGTACAAAGGGGAATTAGAGGTCTTTGGTGCTGCTATCGATAAAGACCATTTTAGTCTTGTTGAGTTGGAAGCATACACTAAAGATCTTGGGTACACAAATGTCCTTGGATTCTACTGCAAAAAGGTTGATGATAGTGCCTTTGTTCAGCTTACTTCTGATAGACAATTACTAGGGCTTGTGAATGACTTAAAACATGGTAATGAGTTTGATGTGTTTTTGGTCTATGGCATTGATGAGGTGGAGGAGTTGCCACAACCAATTGGTTTGTTGGTAGGGCCAGAGGGTGATGACTGTATTAATGACCCATGAGGCACTGATGAAGCTAGGGCAACACATGTGGGTGGGAGGGGTATAAATACTGATGTAAATGTTCCAGATGGGGCTGAAACATTTCCAAAGGAGGCTGAAACACCTCCAAAGGAGGCTGAAACATTTCCAATTCCAAATGTGGGTGAAACAGATCCAAATAGGGGTGAAACAGATCCAAATGGGGGTGAAACAGATCTGAATGGTGCTGAAACAGATCTGAATGATGGTGAAACAATTCTGAATGGGGCTGCAACAAATAAGGATCAATCAGATGTTGCTAGTAGTTCTGAATGAGATTTTCCAGATCTTGGTGATTCAGATGTTGATGAAGAATTGAGAAACCTTAGAGCTGAAAAAGAGGAGTAAAAGGAACCCCAATCCTAGAAAGAAAGAAAAAATAACACAGAGGAAATACCATTAGGTGAAGCTGGTGTTGATAGAGGCTTTGAAGATATTGGTAGAAATAAGTCTGCTAGGTATGTGGGAAGATTAGGTGGAGATGAGGATTATATTGACAGTTCAGATTGTGGTAGTGATGACGAGTTAGATGTTGATGCTGTAAGGGGTGTTGATCTACCGGCAAGAAGGAAGAGCACAAAGGTCAGGTATGATCCAGCTTGTGTAGTTGCTATTTTTGACCTTGGTATGGTTTTTGAAAATGAAAAATTATTTAGTAAAGCATTGGCTGATTATGCAATAGAATACAAAGTTTGTCTTAAGTTAAGGCCTAATCAACCTGGTAAAGTAAGGGCTCAGTGTAAGGGTAACAAACAGTGCAAGTAGTTGTGTTATGTTCCAACAGATAGAGATTCTGGTGACTTTATGATTAAGAGCTACCATCTTGTACACAAGTGTACAACTTCTAACAAGAACACAATGTGCAACACTAAATGGCTTGCTGCTAGATTTAAGGATGAAATAATTAAGCAACCATCTTTAAGAATATGGGAAATACAAGACATGTGCAGGGCTAAGTTAGGACTTTATGTTGGTAGGACAATTTGCTACAGAGCTAAAATGCAGATACTAAGAGAGTCTATGGGTGATTGGAATTTAGAGTTTGCAAGATTGTGTGACTATGCTGATATGATAAAACAAACAAATCCTGGTAGTTCTGTTTGGGTGAGGATGGACAGAGAAAGTTGTCCAGAGAAAAATTTGTTTGTGTACTTCTATGTCTGCTTGGATGCATTGAAGAAGGGGTGGATGGAAGGTTGTAGGATAATAATAGGTTTTGATGGGTGTTTACTAAAGGGTGCTTGTAAAGGTGAACTGCTAGTAGCAGTTGGCAAGAATGGAAACAATCAGATGTTTTCTATAGCATGGGCAGTTGTTGACTCAGAGACTAAGCATAGTTGGAGTTTTTTCATTAATTACTTGAAAGAGGATCTGCAGCTAGGTACTGGAGATGGTTTTACTGTGATGGCAGACATGCAAAAGGTAATGTACATAGTAACTTGTTTAATTTCTTACTGTTTCTTACTGTTGAGTGTTTATTTAATAATTTCTTTTCTTTGAAGGGTTTTCATGTTGCTATAGAAGAATTGTTACCCGATGCTGAGCATAGGAGATGTGCAAGACACATCTGGTCCAATTGGCATCAAGAATGGAAGGGTGAAGAGAGAAGAAAACAATTTTGGAGATGTTCTAAGGCCAGTTTTGAAGTGAAATTCAGGTTAGAGCTTGATAAAATGAGCAAACTTGGTAATGATATTTGTGTTGATTTATTGCATTATCCAGAAAAATCATGGGTGAGGGCATACTTTAAAGAGCATTCTAAGTGTGATGTTGTTGAGAATAACGTGTGTGAGACCTTCAATTCATGGATCTTGTCTTGTAGACACAAACCAATTATAACCATGTTAGAGGAAATTAGGAGAAAGATAATGACTAGACAATGTGATATGATTAAGTTTGCCAACACTTGGATATCTGAGATTTCACCTATGGCTAGACTTACCTTAGAGGATAATAAGGAAATGGCTAGGGGCTGCAAGGTTCTTTGGAATGCTGATGTTGGATTTGAGATTGGAGAGGGTGAGTATAGGCATACAGTTAACATGAGTACTAAGAGTTGTAGTTGTAGAACTTGGAAACTGAGAGGAATTCCATGCCAGCATGTTGTTTGTGCATACTACCACATAGAACTAGAGCCTGAACACTTTGTGGAGCATTGGTATAGAAAGGATACATTCTTAAAGGCATATAGTCATTTCATCCAACCAATTCCAAATATGAAGATGTGGCCTGAAACAAACAATCCAAAGATTGAGCCTCCTGCACCTAAACCAATGCCTGGCAGGCCGAAGAAGAAAAGAACAAAAGGCAAAGATGAACCAAAAAAGATGAGGTATGGAAAGGTGTCCAGAAAAGTAAGGGAAATAACTTGTTCAAAGTGTCATCAACAAGGACATAACAAGAAATATTGCAAGGTAAAATAGTTTTCTTTGAGTTGGTTAACTTGTTTATCATGTATTTTGGGTTTTTAAGTTGGTTACTACCTTTAAATATGCAGGTTGTGCCAGGTGCAAAAGAACCTAGACAAAGTTTACAAGACCTTGCAGAAGCACCTAGCCAAACTGCACCTACAAGCTTAAGCCAGCCTACACCTTCAGCAGCAGTTTGTGATGATACAACTAGAGTTAGCAGGGTAAATCAATCAAAAAGAGTTAGAAGCTCAAGCCAGCCAGCCCCCACCTACAGATACAAGTATTCCTATTACAAGAGGAATAACAAGTCAACTACCTCCTAGAAGAAGACAAGTTGCTGGACAGAAGAGAGCCAAGGTTATAACTGGAGAGGAACCTGCAAGTAGGGGTGGGCGTTCGGTTTTTCAATTCGGTTTTCTCATACTTCGGTTTAGCTATTTCGGTTTCGGTGTTTTGAAAGTGAACACCAAACACCGAACCAAACTAATTCGGTTCGATTCTTTCGGTTTCGGTTTTTTGAAGTTTGGTTCGGTTCGGTTTCGGTTTTTTTAATTCAGTGTTTTCAATTCAGGCTTTCAGCGGCAGCAGCAGTTGCGCAATTTCAGCAGGAGTAGCAGTTCAGCAGCAGGAGTAGCAGTTTCATACTTATGATTTATGAAACAACACTGTTTATTACCATCAGATCAAAGAAAATGTAATAGTATTCAACTTTAGTTCATATTCCCTTTCTAATATAAACTAGGACCTAAATAGCTTTGGACCAGTGCAAAAAAACTTCAAATGATTCAAATTTTCATCACATAAAACAACCCTGTACCCCTAGGCTAGGCCATGGACAATTGGACATCATATAAAAATTGCTTATTACCACCAGACTACAGAGAATGTATCAGCCATGAACCTCAGTTCATATTCCCTTTGTAATAACTTCCAGGACCTATATATATATAGCTTGAGACTAGGTATATAACCAGACCAAAAAGGAATCCATTGCATAAAAAAGAGTTGATATGGATAAGGAAAAATTGAGGCACCAATACCCCCGTACTATTGGACAAGCCAGTAGTTTCTATTTAGATTGTGATTTAACAAGAGTGTGAATCAACTAGTATGCAATTTAGTGAGTCTCACCAGAGCATGGCACCTGAAGAAAAAGAAAGCTTAATAACAGGCCATAGATCTTTAAAGGCCAAAGAAGTAAATCCCTTCCATGTTTCTTTACATCCTCCACAAGTAACATAATTAACCCTTTTATTTCGCGAGAATATTACTGCATTAAGATGCATAAAGACACAAACTTTCCTTACTAAACATGCTTAAGAAACCAAAATCAAGGCATTTAATTAAGGAAAAAACATCCTTTTACTCACCAGCAAACCAAAAACCCAACAAGCAAAATAGTTTTAAAATTAAAAAAACAAAAAAAAAAAACTTCATGCATTAACAGAAGAACAAAAATGGCAGAACCCCATATGAATAAAACACTAAACAATGAATCAAAAAGCTTAAAAAATGCTAATACTTAAAGATTATTGAGGAAATCAGGCAGATGAATAAAGACAGGAACTTTCCTTAATTAACATGCTTAAGAAGCAAAAATCAAGGCTTTTAATTGAGAAAAGAACATTTCTTTTACTCACCAGCAAAGTAAACAAAGACCCAACAAGAAAAATATTTTTTTTTTTAAATGTTAAAAAAAGCTTAATGCATTAGCAGAGGAACAAAAATGGAAGAACCCCAAATGAATAAAACACTAAAGAATGAATAAAAAATGCTAATACTTACAGATTATTGAGTAAATTAATTAGGCAGATGAAAAGAACATGTTTTTTTATGTTCTTGAAAATGAAGAACAATATTAGGCCACTGAAACTGAAAGTTCTTGAGAGACAGAGAGAGAGAGAGAAATAGTGATGGGAAAATTAAATGAGATGTTTGAAGAAGAAGAACTGAAGATGGAAGAATGGAAGATGGAATGGTGGATGTGGATACGTTAGGTACTTAGGTTTGATACAAAAGTAACAAAACAATGAAATGAAATTATGAAAGTGGGCTTTTTTTTATTTTTGTACTTATCTAAAATCTGATAATGAAAGTGGGCTTGGGTTTTATTTATTTTGGACTTAAATTTAGTGGGCATGGGCCTAACTATTTAATATTTTTGGGCTAACACATAATATTTCGGTTTAAACCGAAAACCCGAATACTAAACCCCGAACACCGAATCGAATCCCGAAATTTTTGAAAATTGAAACCGAACCCGAACCGAAAACCCAAAAAACTAAACACCGAAAAACCAAATTAATTCGGTTCGGTCCGGTTTTTCGGTTTTCGGTAATTATGCCCACCCCTACCTGCAAGCAGGGGACACAAGAGGGCAGCTGATGTTGGATTTGGCATATACACAAGTACAAGTGGAACTCAAATACTAAATGTAAGTCAATTCTAACTTTGGTTTCTAAAACACAACTACATGTAACAAAACTGACTATGCTTCATTTTTCTGCTAAAATGCAGCCAGGAACATCAAGCCAAAGGATTCTAGAAACTAGTTCAGCTTACAAGGATGCAAGTCCAACAGGCATAGACCTTGGTTATAAAGCTAGAGGATTGAGATGGAAAAACAAGGAAGTTGTCACTGGCTCCCAATTGAAGCAGATGGCAAACAAGAAGAAGAAGAAGAAGAAGAAGAACTGGCAGTATTAGGATAGGATGTAGTACTTAATTGGCAATGTAATATGGCACCAAACAATTTCTCTTTTTGGATGGTTATTTTGGCAATCTGCTACTTGTATGTAGCAGTAAACATTTGCAGTATTTTAATGTTTTCTTTTGGCTACTTGTATGCTAACTTTGAGCTCATTCTTGAGCATGTTAATATATTAGCTACTATTTGGGGTTACTTTGTTCCCATTATATACCTGTTGTTGGTGTTTAAACAGTTCTGCTAATGTAATTATAGCTGCTGTTGGTGTTAAATAACATTGACCTACCTGCTGTTGGCAATAATATGTAGCATAAACTTATTGGAAGCAGGCCAGGTTTTTATGCAACTGTGTGAGCTCAAAACAGAGCATTGTTGGCAAATACAGTATAGACAAAACAACATTTCATTTCATTTCATTCAAAATGCTGGTTTACATGAGTGACTGTTGGCCAAAATTCAGTCATGCCAAAATACAAAATTGTCACAACAATGCAGTAACCAAATTACATTCCAACAATCCTAACAATATTACAACTACACAACTTAGCAAAAGGCAAGTACTTAAGGAGCACATATTGTACTACTCCATCTAACAATTTGGCTTGATTTTCCAAATCCCGAGCATCACAAAACCAACAACAATGGCAACAACAATGAGAATATTTCTTGCTCGAATTCTTTTCTCCTCAAAAGCCTTCACTTTTTTCAACAAACCCCACATCACCCTATTTGCTTGCGCAGGGTGCCTATCTTCAATCCAAAAGAAATAATCATAACCACCCTTTTTCTACAAAAATCAATTTTCAACCCAACAATTAATCATCTAATAAATAATTAAATAAGGAATGAATGAAGATATAAGCTTACCTTTGGTATTTTACAACATAAAAATCTGCGACCTGGGTTTAATTGGGTCCAAGAAGTCTTCAATAATGCTTCATTACCACATTTACAATATCTGGCATGTTCATAAAAAAACTCCATGAAAGAGTCGGATAAGCTCGACATAATAGTAACAACAATGGAAGAACGAACGAGATGAAGCAGAAAATATTAGCAAGAACCAGAAAATATTAGCTTGAAGTTGAGGGGAAAAATTGATCATGAAAAGGGGCTAAAATTATGGCTAAATTAGATTTTATTTTGAAGTGGAGAAGATGATATATATATAAGGGGAAGTAATAATATTGTTGGTTGCCACATAGGATTAAAAAAAAAAAGTTACATGCGCGTTTTTTTGACTGATAACACGCGACATGCCAACGGTGCAAAAATTGTCTAACTGGAACATGTATTGCCCACCTGAGGTGTCTAAATGAAACAAGGTCCACTTTAGGTGCTCAAGTGAAAGAAGTGGACGACCACAGATGTCTACCGATGGGTTTGGCCTATTTAAAATTATCTTATATAATCTATTCATGAATGATGATGACGGTTAGGATATATGCATATGAATTTTATAAATCTTTCATTTGATGTTTACATAGGAATGCCTTGGAATGTAGCGGAGACCTGATTTCATTAAGAATTATTTTTCAAAGTTTAAAAAAAAATTACCCCTTGAAAATGAAATTGATAGTATAATAGAACAGTTCCGATCGACCAAAGAGAAAAGGTCGCCTTCCAGTTATTTCGAGAAGTAAAACTAGGAATTTTGTCAATATGAAATATGTTGTTATATTGGCTAGAAGTTTGGTCTTTAAAGTTGTTGCGAGAGAAATACGAGTAAAATTTGGTTGAGTAGTAAAGTAGATTAACTTTTCACTTACTTTTTTCTATTAAAACTTGTGTGGAATGTATATAACTCAAAGTGAAAAAGAAAAGAATAATTCAAATTTAAACATCGGTCAAGGTTTACATGCATGAATTTTTTTTTTCTTCCTTTCTTAAAAAGATTAAAGAATATCATTCGCTTAAAAATTCAATGATGATGTTTTCGATGCCTGCGCGAAACGCGGGCAATTTCACTAGTTGTAACATAACTAGACAAGTGTCTTTAATACAAGGTCAAACCCATCGGGAGGCACCTGTGCTCTTCAACATTTTTCACTTAGACACCTCAACTAAACCTTGTACCTGTTAAGCACTTAAACTACATTGAATTTGTTCCAATTAGACATTTTTTGTTGACATGGCATGCTGAGTGTAATACACTCATAATCAGCGCGTGAGGAGGCTCTATTTAGCGATTTTTTTTTTTTAATCTCTTCTTCCCTATTTTTCCAGTCATTACCTCCCACCATTTCCCCAAGCTTAAACTCCTTCGATGGAGATTTGATCTCTACAGTTGCAATAGCCAAATTGGAAGAAATCTTAAGTCTTAACTCCTTTTTTTTAAGAATGGAGAATTAGTTTAACAAAAAATGAAAAGAAAAGACCGATCTGAGCTCCGTTCAATTTTGGCATTCGGAGATGGCGCATTTCATCATGAGCTTTAGGACACGCAAATCCTTCTGACCCAGCAAATTTATAATTCACTTTGATCACACCTTCACCTCCCACATTTACCGTCCAAACAAGTATAAGTGTATATGAACAAAGAAACGTAACCCAAATCGAATTTTTCCATTTTGGGTCTAAAATTGCTATCGTCGACTGCCTTTGTTTGAAATCGATAGTAAAAATCAATGATGGAAAAAATTGGCCCAGAAACAAAAATGGAATTGGAAGTTGAGTGTGTTGACCTTTGGTCAATTGTCTTTGCTTCGTTGTTTCAGAAATGGAGTTATGGTGGAGATCTCAATTATGGTGCGAAAGTTGAAAGCCAAAAAGAAAGGGAAGAGATCGGGGTGGGGATTGTTAGTTCGGCAATAGTCTGGTAGGGGTGGGATTTTCTTTTTCCTTTTTATTTATTTTAAATTATTACTTTGCAACCAAATGCCACGTGTCCTCTTTTAATTAGTCATCATGCCACGTCAGCCGCGAGTGTAATACACACATTTTGTAAATTTAGCAGATTGCCAAAAAAGTGTCTAATTGAAACAAATTCGATGTAGTCTGAATGTTCAATAGGTACAAGGCTTAGTTGAGGTGTTTAAGTGAAAGATGTTGTCAACCACAAGTGTCTCCCGATGGGTTTGGCCTTAATACAAATACTTATCAATGAAATCATGATAATCATACATCCATAACATGAGCAGTCAAAGCCAGTGAATGATTTAAGATTCAGAGTTATTTCACGAAATAACACTCCTATATATTGAGCTCATTAATGTATTCTCTTCTTAAATTTTGATTGCATAATTAAATTATCTAATAATGAGCATATGTATTTATGGCTGCGGAAGCAGTTCAATGGTTAATTGTGTAGCTTTATGACTATTCTCGTTCATTTAGACCTTGCTACTTTTTACAGCAAAAATTTTGCTCTCTATTAATCATAAGACAGAAAAATATATAGAAATTTTTACATGGTGTAGCTAACATGTAAGAGGTATTACCTGTAGTAACTATAATTTAAATTAATTATCTACCATAACTACATTCTGTATTTACCCACCATAACTATACTATATATTTAAAGTATAATACTTTATTTTTATTCTTAGATTGAGAATCTGCTCAAGCTTTGGGAGGAATACCTTTTGACAACTACGTCATCTCCTTCTTCTCCAACGAGAATCCGCCATCAATGGCATCATCTTCTTCTCCAGCGAATAAGAAGTCGCATCTCCTTGTTCTCCCTTCGCCGACGGCCAATATGTTTCCCTCTGGCGAGAATCCTATGATATCACCGTCGTTCGTCAAATTTCGGCAGCAATCTAGTTCCTTCTCCGTTGCGACGACTAGCTATGCTTCTAGTTCCTTCTCCGATGAAAAACTCGAGTTCAAGCGTCGTTGTCATCTCCCTCCACCGTCGTCCTCATATTTGACCAGAATCCATGGCCAACCGATTGGATTTTCTCAAATCTAAGTGTATTTCCTCAGATCTAACCTAATTTGAGTGTGTTCATCATTTTTTTAATGTAAATACAATGTATCTTTTTGTATTTTCACATGTATTTCTGTATTTCGAAGGAGATTTTTTTTTTTTTTTGAATTTTTGCTTGTACTTTTTGAATTTTTGTTGTTTGAATACAGTGTAAAAATAGTTACGAATGAATACAGTAGATTGAATACATCCGAATATCCATGTGCTTTTTAAAAATTTTGTTGTTTGAATACAGTCAAATTGAAGACAGTGTAAAAGTAGCTATGAATGAATACAGAGGAATACGACCGAATTGAATACAGCGAAATACATAGGTACGAGCCGTAATTAGCTAAGCTATAGTTATGGCTTGTTAAAAGCTTACAAACTATAGATATTTCGATGGACAATTTGCAGGATTGCCCTTCGCTGGGGGTGGTCTTTAATTTTTGCCCCTCAAATTGGTGGTCTTTAACTTTTGCCCTTCGCTAAAAATCCGTTGGTTTCGGGTTCGAACCTCCGCTCAGTCAAAAAAAAATTAAAAAAAAATAGCAAGGTAGAGTTTGGATTCGCAAGGCAGAGTTTTGCCTTCAAAACTCTTAAGGCAGAATTTGCATGATTTGTCTTGCGAATATTTATTTTTTTAACTGAGCTGGGGTTCAAACCCACAATCTCGGGGTATTAGGCGAAGGACAAAACTTAAAGACCACCAATTTGAAGGACAAAAATTCAATACCACCCCAAATGAAGGACAATCCGCGCAAAAAAAAATGTATTTCGATAAGTTACTCAAAAATATAAATCTGAGGCCCAAAGTTTGACCAGTAAGTTCCCTCAGAGTTTGATCAGGTCTAAGTTATTTGTCTCAAATTGCACCTTCAAATTAAAGTTTCATCTACGTAATATGATAAAACTCTTTACATGTCAAAAGTAGCAAAATTGTTTGTTACACTTTTAGTATAAGAAATTTTATTTCATCGAGTATTTTTTTTTATTGCATCAAGTAACTCATCTTATTTTCAAAATTAAATTCTCATATTTTCAGGAGGCTTACTTATAATTTGCAAAGTATAAATATTTTTTGAGTGACTAGATATATAATATAATTTCTTTTCATTGACGGTATATAGAACTAAGCTTTTTTGAATAAGATGATGTCCCTAAATTATAGGCAAAACATTTGGTGAAAAAAGAGAAAGAAAGATATAAAACCAAGTTAATAGCTTCTGTGAAAAGGAAAATGAATATAAAGAGGAGAAAAAAATATCTGAATAAAATTATCACATAGAAGGAAGGCTGATAATCTAGAAAGTAAAGTAGAAAGTATTTTTCTAAAATTAAAATATCTGGATAAAAATATCATATAGAAGGGAGGCTGATAATCTAGAAAGTATTTTTCTAAAATTAAAATATCTGGATAAAAATATCATATAGAAGGGAGGCTGATAATCTAGAAAGTATTTTTCTAAAATTATTTTTCAACTATTCTTTAGTTTATATTCAAATTTGATTTAATATACTTCTTTTTTTTAAAAAAAAAAAAAGGTACACATCAGAAGCTCCGCTTCCAAAAAAAATAAACTATATTAAGATTAGAATTTCCTTGTCTGTTCAATTTTCTGTTATTTTTTAAAAATCGAAAACTCCCATCCTAATTTTTTTTAGAAATATTAGAATTTCGTTTTCATCAAATTTCTTTTCCTTTCTGAAAAAGGAAAAGGAGGACTCCCCAAATACCGAAAGATCATGTGCCCACTTTTATTTTCTTCAAACTTTAAAAAAAAAAAAAAAAAAAAACACGTGAGTTCCGGTTTCTTTTACAAAGAGAAAGGAGACAATATATTGGAGAGTTTTCCTTCAATGATATCAGTAGAAGAAAGTTTCAAGGAACTTTTGAAATAAAAGAAAGAATAAGGAAATACACTGGCATTCTGTAAAATAATTTGGGTTCTCCTAAATGAAAACAACTATGTAGTTTTTTGTTTCTCCTAATCAACCTAGGAGACAATTTAGTTTAATTAAACGCCAAGCAATCACCACCTCTATAAATATCATTCACTGCTCCTCAGAATTTTGCATAACAAAACTTACTCATTCTCTTTTGCCTTTGATTCTCCAGTCAATTTTCCTCTTTAGTTTCATCTCTGCTTCAATGGCTTCCCATTGCAGCAACCATCCTTTGTTGATCATGGTATTATTCTGCTCTGGTCTTTTTGTTGATCCTTTTTTTGTCTGGGGAAAGATGATGTACTTGGTCTTGGTCCGTTCCAATCAATTTTGCTCTTTAGTTTCGTCTTCGCTTCAATGGCTTCCCATTGCAGCAACCATCGTTTGTTAATCTTGGTATTACTCTGTTGTGGTCTTTGTTAAATAATGTAAATATTTAGTCAAATATATTTTGTAATCTTCTATTTTAGGATAACATATGTTAGAATTATTTAGTCAAATTAGTTTCTAATTTGTAGCCTACAATTATGTTGTAAATGTTGTATATCAACCCATTCAAGGGAACAGAATAATCAAGGAAAACATTCTCTTACATGATATCAGACTAGGTTTCTCTTAAAAACCCTAGCCCTTAGCCGCCGACACCCCCCCCCCCCTCTTTCGTTTTCCTCCCCTTCAGTCATTCCCCCTCCTCTTCTGCATGGCTAACGCGTCCAAGTTGCATCCTGCGAGTCACCAATATTAAATCATGCATTCCTATTGTTCTTGACTATGCAGGAAGCCAATACAATAACTGGGCTATCCTCTTCAAGCTCCATTGTCGTGCAAACTTGGTAATCGACCACATCCTACCTCCTGCCTCCCCCATCGTGCAGCCACTGGCAACTGCAGCCGAAAAACTTGCTGCTAAGGCCCTATGGG
Organism: Lycium barbarum; assembly: GCF_019175385.1. NCBI lineage: Eukaryota > Viridiplantae > Streptophyta > Magnoliopsida > Solanales > Solanaceae > Lycium > Lycium barbarum. Next base: position 123,802,048 of record NC_083339.1, on the reverse strand, counting down.
AACGGCTAGACGACATTGTTCGGCAATGGATATATGGTACGATATCGAATGATCTTCTCAACACGATCATTCATCAAGAGGACACCGCAGTCGAGGCTTGGAATCGCCTTGTTCATCTCTTTCAAGACAACAAATCGGCTAGGGCTCTTGCTCTTGATGCAAAATTCACCAACACCAAATTGGTGGATTTTCCGAATGTGAAAGCATACTGCACCAGGCTGAAAGTTCTTGCAGACAATCTCGCCAATGTCGGTCACAAAGTTTCCGACGAACGACTTGTGCTTCGTCTTCTGCGAGAGTTGTCGGATGAATATAAAACTTTTCGAACGACGGTGCAGCACCGTACTCCTCTCCCATCTTTTGACGTTGTCCGGTCAATGCTCGAGCCTGAGGAAGATAGTCATGCCGAAGACGCCATTCACGACTCCGGCTCGAATGCTGCTCTTGTTTCCCACAATGTTAATCCTCAGAATTTCTCCGGTAATGGACAGCCCAATAATTCTGAAAATGCCTTCAACAATCGAGGAAATTCGCACAATCGTGGAAAGAAGAACAACTGCGGTCGCAGCGGCGGCAACCGCAACAACTGCGGTGGCAGCGGGAATGGGCAAAGCAGCGGCGGGGGCAACCGAAACAATACCCAAGAATACCAGCCCGCCGCGTCGCAGCAGCAGGGAACCACTGCCCCGTCGTGGTATTTTCCACCATGGGCTGCTTGGGGGCCACAGCCGTAGGCCACCCCACCTTGCCCGTACCCCACAGCTAGGTGGCAGCAACCCCGCGGCTGGCAGCAGTCACGCCCAGCTCCTTCGCAACAGGGAGTTCTTGGTCCTCGTCCTCCACAATCGTTCTACTCGTCAGCCTCGTCATCACATGGTGGGTATGCGCCCACGGATATTGATCAGGCTATGCACACAATGTCTTTGAATCCGCCCGATGACAACAATCGGTACATGGACACCGGAGCCACATCTCACATGACTAACTCCCAAGGTACTCTCTCGTCTTATTATCAATTGAGCAAAAATAATGGCATTATTGTTGGTAATGGTAACATGATTCCGATTCGTGGTTATGGTCATACATCCCTTCAAGTAAATCCCTCCTTAAACCTGAAAAATGTATTACATGCACCTAAACTCATCAAAAACCTTATTTCCGTTCGTAAATTTACTATCGATAATATGGTTTCTGTTGAATTTGATCCTTTTGGCTTTTCTGTGAAGGATTTATGGACGAGGAGCAAACTCATGAGATGTGAAAGTTTGGGTGATCTTTATCCATTCTTCAAAAATTATCGAGCCATCTCGCCTTCCGCACCATCTGCTTTTACCACCATCTCTCCTCATATTTGGCACTCCCGTTTAGGTCATCCCAGGGATGTGATTCTTAGTTATTTACGTAGTAGTAATTTGATTGAATGTAAGAAGGCTCGAAACAATGTTTGTCATTATTGCCCATTGGGGAAATTAATTAAAATGCCTTTTTATGACTCTCTTTCAACTACTACTATGCCTTTTGACATTGTTCACAGTGATTTATGGACTTCACCTGTTCTTAGCTCTTCTGGTCACAGATATTATGTTTTATTTCTTGACAATTACACTAATTTTCTTTGGACTTTTCCCATCAAAACAAAGTCCCAAGTTTATGATTGTTTCTTGTCTTTCCGGATTTTCATTCGCGCTCAGTTTGAAAAAGAAATCAAAACTTTTCAATGTGACAACGGGCGTGAATTTGATAATGGTCCTTTTCATAAATTCTGTGAACAAAACGGGATGCTTTTCCGATTTTCTTGCCCGCACACCTCACCCCAAAATGGTAAGGCGGAACGGAAAATTAAATCCATAAATAATATTGTTCGTACACTCTTTGCCCATGCATCCATGCCCCCCTCCTATTGGCATCACGCCTTGACCATGGCAACGTACCTACACAATATTCTCCTTTCTAAAATCTTAGCATATAAGACACCCACTCAGATTCTTTATCAAAAGAATCCATCCTACTCTCATCTCCGAGTTTTTGGTTGTCTATGCTTTCCTCTTTTTCTGTCCACACAAATTCATAAGCTCCAATCTAGGTCCACTCCGTGTGTTTTCCTGGGGTATCCTTGTAATCATCGGGGATACAAATGCTATGATTTATCGAGCCGAAAAATAATCATTGCTCGGCATATGTGGTTTGATGAAAACTCCTTTCCATTTTCGCAAATAAATAGTTCATCTTCTACTTCCTATGAGTTTTTGGGTGATGATAATTCCCCAGTGAGAATACATTTGTTGCATGACCAGGCCGCTGCTCCACCTCTTGCAACCCACCACCCGAGCTCAACCATCCCCTCTCCTCCCTCGTCGTCTGTCCAGTCGAACCCTCCCACCACCCCAGCTGACCGCCAGCTCCCTCCCAATCCACTCGCGGTCCAGCCGACAGTCCCGCCACTGCCAGCCCCCCACACCGTGAGCAGGCCTCTCCCTGCCAGCCCCCCGCCTGTTCCTCGCATGACTACGCGTAGTCAACATGGGATATTTAAGCCGAACTTGAAATACCATAATCAAGCTTTAAGTGCCACCACCAATTCCATCTCCACTATTCCTCGGAATCCCGTCGGTGCACTTAATGACCCGAATTGGAAAAATGCTATACAAGATGAATATAATGCTCTTATTGATAGTAAGACTTGGGAGTTGGTCCCTCGTCCTCCCAATGCTAATATTATTCGGTCTTTATGGATTTTTCAGCATAAAAAGAAATCTGATGGTTCTTTTGAGAGGCATAAAGCCCGTCTTGTAGGTGATGGCAGGTCTCAACAGGAAGGTGTTGATTGTGACGAGACTTTCAGTCCGGTGGTCAAGCCGGCGACTATCCGTGTGGTTCTTACTATTGTTTTATCTCATTCTTGGCCCATTCACCAACTTGATGTAAAGAATGCTTTCTTACATGGCAATTTGAATGAGACCGTCTATATGTATCAGCCTCTGGGATTCCGGGATCCGGCTCGTCCTGATCATGTTTGTCTCTTGCGTAAGTCTCTTTATGGCTTGAAACAGGCACCACGGGCATGGTATCAGCGTTTTGCTGAATATGTGGCAACCATTGGTTTCTCGCATAGTACATCTGACAACTCTCTCTTCACTTATTGTCGTGGCAAAGATACTGCTTACATTTTGTTATATGTGGATGATATTATTCTAACTACATCTTCAGACTCTCTCAGACTAGGTATTATGTCCAAGTTAGCTACGGAATTTGCAATGAAAGACTTGGGTCCGTTGAGCTATTTTTTGGGGATTGCCGTCTCCCGGGACAAAAATAGCCTATTCATGTCTTAGAGTTCGTATGCAGAGGATATTCTTGACAGGGCAGGTATGTCACAATGTAAGTCTTGCCCCACTCCAGTTGATACAAAAGGCAAACTCAGCGCCACTTCGAGCGCCCCGTATGAAGATCCTACGAAGTATCGTCGTCTGGCAGGTGCTTTGCAATACTTGACATTTACTCAGCCAGACATATCATACGCGGTCCAGCAGGTTTGCTTGTTTATGCATGATCCCAAAGTCGAGCATATGGAAGCATTAAAACGCATTTTGCGTTACATTCGCGGTACGATTGACTTTGGTAGACACTTATACAAAACCTCTCTCCAGTCACTACTTTCATATACAGATGCTGATTGGGGACGATGTCTAGACACTCGACGCTCCACATCGGGTTATTGTGTATATTTTGGGGATAACTTGATTTCTTGGTCTTCCAAGCGCCAACCTACTCTATCTAAGTCAAGTGCTGAAGCTGAATACAGAGGGGTTGTTAATGTTGTCTCTGAATCTTGTTGGATTCGTAATTTGTTGCTTGAACTCAATTGTCTTATTCGTAAAGAAACTTTGGTCTATTGTGATAATGTGAGTGCCATTTACTTGTCTGGAAATCCGGTACAACATCAACGTACCAAGCATATTGAAATGGACATTCACTTTGTTCGTGAAAAGGTTAGACGTGGAGAGGTTCGTGTCCTATATGTTCCGTCCCGTTATCAGATTGCCGACATTTTCACCAAAGGTCTTCCGCGCGTACTATTTGATGATTTTCGGGACAGTCTAACCGTTCGTAAACCTCCCGCTTCGACTGCGGGGGTGTGTTAGATTATGTAAATATTTAGTCAAATATATTTTGTAATCTTCTATTTTAGGATAGCGTATGTTAGAATTATTTAGTCAAATTAGTTCCTAATTTGTAGCCTACAATTATGTTGTAAATGTTGTATATCAACCCATTCAAGGGAACAGAATAATCAAGGAAAACATTCTCTTGCAGTCTTCTTGTTGTTCATTTTTCTTCTCTGGGGAAAGATGATGTACTACTTGGTCCGTTTAATTCCATATATAACTTGGGAGATATTGGTGACTATTCATCTTCTTCATCAGCGGCTGATCATATTGCTGCAACTCTCAATCTGCCTTCTCCACAACCCTACACCCAACAAGGCACTGAATTCTTTGAGTCTGGTCTTAATTTTGCCACCCCTGGAGCTACCATTATGAGCCCTTTTTTCTTCCTCAAAAATGGTATCAAACCACCTCCGCAGTCTCATGAGCTATCGCCGATTATCACCTTCATGAGTTCTTCTATAGAAACTGCTTCTCTTTTCACGACTGTAGCAAATACAAGGTTCTTGAGAAAGCTCTCATCTTTATGGATCAACCTGGAATCAACGACTACAAACAGGCCTTCTTACATGGAAAATCTATTTCTCAGGTGTCTCATCTTGCGCCTGAAGTGGTAGAGACCATTAAGAATTCAGTGGAAAGACTCATCAATGAAGCTGAAGCCAAAACTATTATGGTTTCTGGAATTCTACCCTTGGGCTGCTTTCCAGGTTTTCGGACTCTATTTTCTGAGGGAGATTCAATGGACAAAAACAGATGTCACAAGGGATTGAATCTGTTCTCGAAGCTTCACAACGATCACCTTTCGCTAGCAATTCTGAAGCTGCGCTTGAAATAGACAGAGACTTTAATGAAGGCGTGTTGTGGCAGTGGCGATGGTCCGTTCAACTTTGATGTGAAGAAGAAGTGGGGAGAGGAAGGAGCTGCTACGTGTTTTGATAGGGCTTCTTATTTACATTGGGATGGATTTCGACTGACCCCTGAGGCTTTGGAGAACCTGATTGATACGCTGTTCAGCAAAAAAGGATTTGTATTTCCAGCATTCAAGTTTGAAGAAGAAACAGCAGCCAACAGTAACAAGACTTCATTCCAGAATTCAGAGAGGGGTTAGAAACATGTCTTCAATTGTTAGGCATTTACTTTTCGTCTAAGCCAGTGTTCTATATTCAGTTCTGTCTTATGGTTTTTTCACTAATCTGTTTGATTCAAAGGTAGCTTCGTATATACAGCCACTCTTTGTTTCTGTGACAATTAACTATTCTTTTTACTCGTATCAGATAAAAGTATCCTGATTTAATTCAAATGTTTTCCTAGACATGATTTAGATGTTTATTAAATACTTATCTGTTTATCTTTGCTTTTATCTTTCAACCTTATTCATAAGCCTGAGATTAACAACAAAGGGTTTAACTGTTTGTTAGAAGCTTACTATCAGAAATAAGATCATGCTCTTCCCAGTTTGAACTGGTTAATACAATTAACTTTAGTAGGAGTATTATTTTCCCTGTTCAGACCACTTTTAGGTGGTTAGAATAGGTGATGACAGTTTACATTTTTTCTACAACCTTGGCATAGTCCCTTTTATATGGAATTTGTATACATATCTTTCATTTGAACCAAACATAGTAAATAACAAGAAGAGTCGGCGTGTCTAATAGAGTAACGAACCAGGCAATGGCGTCCACATTTGGGAAAGGAATGTTACGTTGTAAAAGGGCAACCAATGCACTAAACTCCCGCTACATTTAGTTCATGAAAACAATAAAAAAAATTGGCATTGTATTTTAATGAACTAAATATACAATTACCGTAACTGATTAACACTCATTTACCTGGTCCATTTTCTACTGATATTGACACAACTTGAGAATCATTGTTCTTCGGAATTAGTCCATGACTAAACTGATTCCCAAAGTGACACAACCGAGTTATTTTACGGTGGATACACTTGAAAATAGCAAAATTACAGAAAACCTCACTGCTTTTTATCACACGGATTTATAATTAACAAACAAATAAAAGCAAGCCTGTTAAACAAGCTGCTTTTAGAAGAACCAAAGTACTGTTATTTTCTTTCTCTTTTTCCTTTTTATTTTTTTATTTTTTTTCACATCCGTCAATGTTCTTAAAATGTGTCAATGAGCACTCTGTTTCAACAATGTTTGCTATTTTAATCACCTTATGTACAGAATCCGTTAGCCCTCCAAATTACATGATGGAGTCCCCCATAGAAAAGTTTGTTTATCAACATTAGGGAGAAATATCAACTATCTTCATCCATTCTGAGCTAACTTTTGTAAGTGGGATACACCAGGTTAAATTCCACCCTCACTGACTGAATCGGTTGCGCTCTTAGACAGCAGTAGATCTTTCAAATCTTTGTAAGTTTTAAGCTCCTCCAATGCATCTGATGCCTTCCTACTGATGGATAACCCAGATGCAGTGCTAAGTTCTCCATCCAGTTCAGTCTTTATGCTATGCGAGGTATAACAGCTAGAGTCTTGGCGTAATGGAGGAGCACTTCTCAGCAAGTGAACAAGGGCACCTACAGCTGCATCTTGGGATTTTCTGGTTGTTGCAGATGTCTGAGAAGAAACTTCTGAACCTTTTCTCCCATCGAGGTTGTCACTGCAGAACAATGATATTAAAGTGAGTTGAAAATCTAGTGGCACGTAAGAAATGAAGACACAGCTATGACAAATTTCGTGCCTGGCAATTACTGAAGGTTCATTTTTATTCAATATCAGAACCCAAGGGATATAAAGCACCCATGTTGCTCGGATACGGGTGTGGGCACCGAGAAGGGCGCATATCTAGACGTCAAATTCGTCATCACCTAAATCTTAAGATTCAGGGGTACGGATAGGAGTATGGGCACGGGTGTTAGAATACAACCAGCAACTGTATATTATAGCATATATATGCACGCATTTCGACAATTACAGATGTTATAAAATTAAAGCTACTATGATTAATTTTTTGTATTCACTTCCATATTATTCACAAGTCATCCTGTATAATAGCAAAGTGTTCTATTATTTTATCTGAACATATATATGACATAAGCCTAAAATCAAACTAAAGACCCAATCAACCTATACTTCTTAGCCATAGGTGTAGTCAAAGCACCTATTAGGTTGACGAAATCCACTATGGATCCCACACCCACACCCAAATTGTGTCGGATTGACATGGGTCCAGCTAAGGATTTTGAAGGATTTGTGCGACATAGCAAAGCAGATGACAATTGTTTAAAAGCCAATCACATTCAAAATGGGTCTCAAGTCCTGCCAATCTAGTAAATTATCATTTCCATCATCCAGTGCTCCCTCCCTCAAGTGAAGACACACAAACTATGAAAAATTCAGTGCCTGCTGTCTTCGGCAATTACTGAAAGGTTCATTTTTCTTTCCCTCACTCCACTCCACTCCCTCACCAACTCTAATGCAGAAAATTTCCTCTGCATAATCCATTTTCAACTTCAATTGCCTACTGTTCTGTCTAGTCAAAGCCAATAAGTACTTTCATGACCCCCCAGAATCCTCCAAAATGACTAACAAAAACACAATAGAAACATATAGTTCCAATGGACATAGAAGAAGTAATCCCCATAAACCTATGATACATGAGATCTCAAAGCTCCCGATAGAATCTGCGATAGTGAACATGTGGCCTTCTAAAGTCAAAATATCAAGTCTATCCTTTGCTCTCTTGACAATGAAAGGGGCCAGATCGTACACAATTTTTTTTTGACAAGGTAAGCTAAAACAGACTGTACACAAACTTTAAGGCATAAGCAGATACGGTCTCTCAAAAGTAATCAATGACAGATGCTATTCATTTGGGGCCTTCAATAGTGAGTAATAAGTATTGATATGAAGAATAGGAATGGTGAGTATTGTGGCGTATGTTTGTGTATAGAAGGTAAATGGGGCATATAAGTAATTATTTCAGGGAAATCCCCCATTTTTGAATAATCTGCACACTTCTGTTAATCCCCATCTCAAACAATCTAGTTAATATAGAGTGCTAGAAACTCAAACCAATGGAATCAACCCAAACACCAACATAAAGCTAGTTTGTTATGATAGACCTACCACTCTCTAGCCTTACGAATTTTGAATGTGGGGTTCTTAGTTTCCTGGTTGACAACCCACTCTCGAATCTAACCTTCATGGCCAAATGTAACACAACACATATAAACAAGAAAAAGAGACAGAGAACAGAGAACAATTAAAAGGATGGTGAAGAGCCAAGTGAGTAGAGTAAAGGAAACTTAAGTACTTGCAACAAAGTCAGTTAAACCGACTGGAAAGATTCATGTAAATCTCAATATCCTGCATATCAAAGTATCACATGCTCGATGTGCAGTTTAGCACCCCAAGGGTGTGGCCTAGTGGTCAATAAAGAGAACCATGAGGTCTCAGGTTCAAATCCTAGCAGAGACAAAATACTAGGTGATTTCTTTTTATCTGTCATAGCCTTGGTGGACAGACTTACCTGATACCTGTTGCTAGTGGGAGGTAGCAGGTATCCCGTGGAATTAGTCGAGGTGCGCGCAAGCTAGCCCGGACACCACGGTTATCAAAAAGCAAAACAAACAAAAAAAAAGAGTTATCACCAATTGTCACTTCATAAAATAATTTTGTTACAAATATATCCATCGTTCCACTACATAAGTTTATGGAAGAAGCAAAGGTTAATCTTCGATGGTGTCAGTTTATGATTAAGGAAAATGACTGTTCTACATAATGATGGTACCTATGAAATAAGTTTCTTTATTTAATAAAAATCTATGAGATAACTCACTTATCTCAAGGTAAATCTATAATAGGATGTTAACGGTGAGTGGTGACTGGTGTGAACGTTGAACAGTCTATCTGGGACGAGATCAGAAGGTCGGCTGACATAAAGCTCTATTGGTTGTCAAAGAATACACCAAATATATGATCTTCATTATGATGAAATTTCCTCGCCGGCGTCTAAAATTGCATTAGTTGGTTCTTATGTATATGGCACCCATGTCCCCTTTTTAGTTGGACATAAAAATCCATGAAGAACTTGTTGACGAAATTTATATGAAACAAGCACCAGCGTTTGTTGCCAATGGGAGTTGTTTGTTGCTCATGAGGGCCTAGATCAGTGAGTCAACTATGTAGGTCCTTTTATGATCTCATCCAATCATCATATGCATGGTTAACAACTATGTTGTCAACTTAATTTACCAGTTTTTTTTAAAAAAAAAAAATACCGTTGTCAACATTTAGCACGTTTTGATGTGAAGTAGATCATTCGGTGTTTTCAAAGCTTTACTCAGCGAAAACCTATTTTCTTACACTTATAACATTGTTAAAACAAGAAATAATCATAGATGTGTATTGCTCAACTTAAACCACATCTCACTAGTCAATTCTAGACTAAAGGCAAACGAAAACGGAAATACTTTCTTGGCATTGAGCTAGCACCAGGGCGAATTTCGGCTCAAATTACAGTGCGTGAACCCATGGTCTCTCCACAAAATTAGATATTTATGTACATATTTCCTAGAATTGATCTAATGTTATCTGTTGGCCTATGCTCCATAAAGGCAAAATGGCGCACTTGGTTGAATGCTTAGTTACCCAAAGGAATAGGGATCAATTCCCACTTAATACTTTCTTTTTTCCCTTTTCTAGTGGTGCGCCCATGTTCTAGAAATCCTAGATCCGCCGCTGGGTAGCACAATACAACAAAATTGTCATTTAACAAAGAAAAAGTGCATTGGATACATTGAAAGAGACAGGTCTACATCTATTTCAAAAATAAAGAGACAGGTCTACATTTAGATCCATGATCTTAGCAATATGCAGACTTACATGGTTATACAAGCTTCTCCAGAAAACAGAAATGTGGAAAAGATGATCTACTGAAACTGATTTATTGACAATCAGGCTGCACTATATATTACTCAATCTCGTATCACGTGAAAAACAAAGCATAGAAATAGATTCTCTGTAAAATATTTATAATTGCTACTATTTTCATTAATTCAAATGATCAATTGGAAGATCTCACAAAATCACTTTGAAATTACAAGACTGAATATATTTGCAACAAACTAGGATCAAATGATATGCCTACTCCAACTTACTCAGGGAGGGGCTCGGAAAATTCACATTAATTAAATAGAATATTTATATATCAAGCAGGGAGATTACGGAATATTGTGTATGCAAATTAGGATAATTAGGGAAATTTCCATGCCTATAATTATACATCCGTCGTTTTTTACGACCGAGCATAAACATTATTTCAACGCCCAAGAGCTCGATGGAATAATCAAGCTGGACATTCTCCAGATCTCTTCTTCCTTTTCCAGATGATTGAGCACCACCTTATCAATTTGGGGAGGACAATTATTACAATGACGTTGAGAAAAGTTCTGATGGACCTGAATCTACTTTAATTTAATTCACAAATGAAGAGCTTAACCTTGGATTTTCTAGCAACTTATTCATAAATCTTTTCATACAGTAAAGAGGAGAAGATTATTGGAATTCTCCCTAAAAGATCTCTTTGCATATAAAATATTAAAGGCAAAAGTAACTTCCAAAAACTTTTGTAATTGACGTCTCCCTTTAGATATGACAGCTAGGTCAACGGACTCTCCAATATGTAAAATTTTCCCAATTTAGTTAGATTAACTGTTCAACTTTACGTCCTACCAGCAGCCAATATCTAAACAATATTCAGCATGTTATACGCAATTAGAAAGCAATGCACTGGGCTCCTGGAGAGCCCAATTATTAAAACACAGATGCACTTTTCACAAGACTACAAGATGAACTTCGTGCAACACGGATGTAAAGATTTACAGTTCCTGAGAAGAATTCTCCAAAAATACAGAAGAAGAGTAGCAAAGTTACCTGGCTTGTGAATCGGAAGTATCAACATCATCAACAATAAACGGACAGGAAAAATCACAGACATCCAAGTCATCTTGAAAAGATAGCCTGCTAGAACTTCTAGAATATAAGCGTGGCGAACCACTTGAAGATAACAAACCAGAGAACCGTCCGGAATCATCTCTAGTATCTCTGGAAATCTGAAAAGGAAGAATAAAAACAAAAGTTGACAGAAGCTGAAAAATTTCTTAACTAAGCAACAATGTTTGGAATAAAAGTATGAATAACAAAGTTCACAACCACGCCCAAGTCAAGAATAACAGTACATTTTCCCAGATTAGAAATTGCTCACCTTTTGTCCAGGACTGATAGCGCCGATAGACTCTAGAGTCCTCTGCGGATCCATTTTCCGGAATGACCTGATTCCGGAAGGAGATTCATGGGATGATGAATCATGCTTTGTGCTTCTGGGAGACATTGGAGGGAGAGAATGTCTGTTAGGATCAGACAAATTAGGAGATAGGTATCTGGAACTTGTACCCATAATTGGATGAGGGATACTGACAGGGCCAGTTCCAGAACGCAAACGAGTCTGCCCAGGATTTGCACCTGACAGATATGTGGGTGGAGATGGAGATGGCGATGGTGAAAATGGAGGTGAAAGCTGGTACTCATCAAAGCTTGTTGCTTTGTGGTGAATGGGCAATCTGTTGTTAGGTGAAACCCTATGTCCATATGCATCACTGGGTGAAGATGAAAGCTCATGTGGTGAGCGGTACAAAGGTGGAGATCCTACATATGGCTGTGTCCGAGGTAAAGAAGGTGACGTGAGGAAACCACTTGTCCAACTGTGTGGGCGCTGGAAAGGTGATGAAGAAGATGAATGTGTCCCTCTCGAGGGAAATGATGTAGGGTGGACACACTTATCAGATGCAGAGGAAGGAAATGACCTCATCGGGTCAGCAAGAGGACTGCCTACATAATCTGTAATGATCGCAGGTGGAAAGGATGCAGCAGTCTCCAAGTTAAAGTCCGACAGATCTTCACGATATGTCACAGATATACAAAGACGGCCCTGCTGGGCATCAACGGGAGTAAAAGTATAATGCTTCATCAACTCCTCCTCTGACCTGGAGAATGGAGCACTAAATGAAGAGACCTTGTAAATGATATCAAAGTCGCAACTCTGACTTGATGAAAGTTTCCTGAAGGCCTTGAATGCAGGGAGGAGTCTCATCATTGAATAAAGGGAGCGAAACAGTATAATTGATTTCTTGTATGTTTTCTTATAAGACGAATCACCAATTTGAGGAACCATTGTCCTCAGATACTCATATTGTACAACCCACCTCTCTATAATGGTTTCTGTATATGCCCCTGCAATACTTGTAGTATGCTCTGACAAAGAACTAGGTTTCTCTTGAACAAGTATTATGTCTATTATCATTGGCTCCATCAAGTTTCTATGCCAAAAATTCAAATTATCAAGAACAGCAGGGCGATCTCCCAACACCAAATTGAACCACTTGTCACTCTTTTTCACTTCCCCACTACGACCACAAGGTCGGATCGAAGGAACTCTACAGTCCAAAACAATATGCAAGGTTTTCAGAAGAAATTGAGCAAGTATCTGTTCAAACCTTCCATATTCACCGTGTGGGTTATTCTGAAAATCCATTTCATGTACCCCAAACAAATATCAACCCTATCTTCTCTCAACCATACGCCACTTAAGATTGCACATGACAAACTCGCTAACAATGCATAGACAAGAGAATTATCTGCTAAAGATATGCTCTCTCCCTTGGGGCACTATACGGGTGAATATACACCTGGCATATATGTACAAATTTCAAACAATATTTAGAACAACACACCCAATAAAGATCTAAGAGTAACACAAGTTATGCAAATACCCATGCCACAGATGTATATTACTCCCTCCGTCCCAATTTATGTGGGCATCTTTCGGATTTCGAGATTCAAACAAGTCTCTCTCTTGACCGTAACTTTTTCATAAAAAAATTTCAGATACTTTGAATTATCAATTATTGTGACTTATAATATACTGTTTACATAGTTTCCAAATATGTAAATTTTATTTCAAGAAACTTAAAGATTCCATGGCCCAATTCACATTCAAAATTAAACTGTTCAACTCTCGAAATCCGAACTGTGCCACATAAATTGGGACAAAAGTAGTACTATAAGTTATTCTACAGCTTCATTTCCATACAACATGATATGCAGGAGTCTTTATTATTTATTTTTAAAAAAAAAAAAAAAAAAAATCACGGAGCTCTAGTAGTACAGTAATAAATATTCAAGAATCGCAGCAGAATACTAACTTTGTAGATGCAGATCTTAACACCGGCATTAAATCAGTTAAAAAGAAAGAGGATCATAAATAGCAAGACCAAAATTCAAACGACTACTAATTCGAATAAATGAATCGAGTAGGAAATTGATTAATGATAATATAAAGTCAAAGAAAGGAAGGATTAAACTTACTTGAGAGAACAAAAGGACAAATAGGGATTAGCAAGGAAGAAAGTAAAACTCAGACTTTGAAGCAAGCGGAAGAGAGAGAGAGAGATAAAGAGAGATTGCGTCAAATGCCGGCTCTAGAGGAGAGACAAAATTGTACATATACGGACTACTGGGTCTATTCTTCTTTTCCCCTTTTTCAGTTTACTATACTCAAATTAGATTATTTTTTAAAACTTTACACCCGCGAAAATATGTTTTCTGCTCAAGTTTTTAATTGGAAATTTGGATTCTATCAGGTGATTGTTAAACTGTTTGTTATACAATTAAATCACTAAATATCAACTGCAAAAAAGTGTTTTAATATATATATAAACAATTCTTAAAAATGATATATAATCTGTTCTTTTATAAGTATGGTGTTCGTCTTGTGCGCATCACAGCATAAATACGTATAATTCTGGTCACCAAACTTAGACAGTGAAAAAAGTCACCTAATATTTTTTGCATCCGCTGAAATTTAAACTTGATAGCTCATCATTTTAACTCGCTTTATTGATCATTAATCCATACCCTTAAATATTACTCTCCGTCTCAAAAAGATCGTCTTACTTTTTTTTATTAGTTTGTCCCATAAAGATTGGTATATTTTCATATTTATAAATAATTTAACTTTATAAGACGATTTACCGCTACAAATATCTAAAATTTATTTTGGCCACGTATTTCCAATCGGTTATAATTGGTCAAATTACATTTGTTGATATATGAGCCTATAAAATTTGAACCATCTTGACTTAATACTCAAATTAAAAGAAGGTAGGACATTGAGCATTAAAGGAGCCAAAAGCCGATAATGTATATCCTTTGTATAAGCTTCTCAAATTGACAATTGAGTAGTTCTGGGCAAGACAACACAAGACACGAGGATGTCAGGTTGACATCTCACTCGTATGAACTGCACCTATGTACTCATCTATATGTCACTTCTAAATATTAAGTAGACTAAGATAATATACAAAGGTGATGAAGAAAACAAAATCTTTTCTCGATAATGTCAGGCTAAGCAGTGACGCTTTACTAAATTTGATCATCACATCAATTTGTTTTATTTAAAAAGGTGATCAAGTTTTTTATCCACCAGAAATCGCCCTTTGCTAAAAGCACTACTGACTTTCTCAATCTTCAATCGAACTTCAAAAATAGAATAAGTGTACTTGACAAGATTAGATCTAATTTTTTTTGAATTGACAAGAAACTTTCTTCTTATATAATTCTACCATTGCTCTACCAGCAACCTAGTTATGTGTCAATGTATATCCGATTTCTCGTTATTTTATTTTACACGTATTGGATAGGTGCGTATTGGATAGGTGCACATCCCTGTAGAGCGAAGGGTAGAAAAGATCAAAGGTCGATGAATGTGAACCAAATATGTAAATTATTCTAACAACAGAAATGACTGTGTAATCACCAACTCTACAAGGGCGGATCTAAAAGTCCATCCAGGCACGATCGAACTTAGTAGCTTTTTCTCAAACAATATATTTGTGTTAAAAAAATTCATTAAATATGTACAAATATTCAATTTAGAACTTAATTATTTCCATTTGAAATCGTCTTTCTAAAATTCAGAACTCATAAAACTAAAATCATGACATCCACCTCTATTTATTAAAGCGTTACAATCGACTAAACAATTATAGAGAACCATTCTAAATGACCAACTCGATGGCACCACAGTAAAATTCCAGACGAACATAGGAGACGAAAAAAGTGGGGAGATTCATAGAAAGACAAAAGAAATAATCAGAGGCATATGAACGAACACACATAAAAACGGACAAAAGAAAAATGAGACGCATCTCATTCATTTTCTTCAATATAGCAAATATATAACTACGAGAGGAAAGTCCTCTCGAACCCTTTCCACTTTTTGTACGTGTAAGATCTAACACAAAAGTATCAAGACACCACATTTCTTGTTATATATGTGAACTTTGTTTAATTATTTGTCTTTTCAGTTTTTGTTTTCTTGTTTTTTCTGTTATTTCACCCATTCTTTATGAACATTATTGAATATTGACATGGAAATTTGAGTTGACTACAATTTATTGGTGCCCAAATCTAATGTTTGTTTTGATTAATTTGTCAGGTTCTGTGAAGTTACACTCATTGGCTCATTACCCCTGGAAGGGACAATATCAAGGAGGAGTTGCAGCAAAGTCAATTAGTATATAGTTTTACCTACAATCCAAAGAGAAAAAATATTGGTCTGTCCGTAGTCATCTCAAACACCTACAATAGTAAGTATGAAAACTGATCTGAATTGACACACAATTGCTTGTATGTTAACCTAGCTGGAAAGAATCAGAGGATCATAAGAAATGTTCATCTTGTCGCAAAGCTCATTTTTAGTCTGGATCATAAGGCGAGCAACTAAATCTTATCAAGGATTGCGTACAATGTTAGACCCTCGTGATCAGGCCCTTTTCAAAACCTCTCGTAGAGCGGGAGTTTATTGCACTGGCTGCTATTTTTACCCTCATCGGCATCATTGGATAGAATACCATATAAAAAGCTAGATTTGATTCAATTCAATTCATCGAGTGATACTAGTTTGGGAAAATTACGTGGACTTACTACTATAAGACTAATATTAGTATTGTTACCAACATTATAAAATATTTACTAATGTTACCAAAAATTGAAATGCCCATCCCCACCTTTTTAGCCTAATTAAATGGAAATATAGTTACTGTTTATTCTATTGTATTTAATTTCTCAGCTAATGTCCATTAATTACATTACATTCTAATTTGAAACTTACATCTTCTGCAATTTCCTCCTAGGAGTTCCCTTTTTTCCCAAGATTATTTTATTTTATTATTACTGTTTTTTTTTTTTTGTATATATGTATTTGTATTATTACTGTATTTTTTGTGTATATATTAATTATCTGTTCATTTTTTCACATTTGCTTTGGATTTTTACTGTATCTTTTTGTATTTTTACTATATTTTTTTTTGTATATATTTATAATAGGTTTATTTCTTTGGCGTTAGAATATATATATTTTTGTTTTGTAGGTTGTAACTACTGATACAAATTTTTTATCTTGTTTTAGGGAGTGTTATGCGTTTGTATTATTATTATATTTTTTTGTATATATTAATTATAGGTTCATTTTTATCACATTAGAATGTACTTTTTTTTAATTTTATATTGTATTTATGATTCATATTGTCCTCTTAGTGATTCTTTCTCTAAAGATTATATGCTCATTGTTCTGACAGAAGAGTATATAGATGTATTTTATATTTATATTTTTTCTCATATATTGAAATTGTACGATTTATATTTTTTCTCTTATGGTAATTCTTTCTCTAAAAAGATCTCACTAAAAGGAGAATTATGAATCGTGAAAGAAGGTAACCGCAGATCCTTAAAAGTAATACATTGAAAGAGGGATTCTATTATAGGTGAAATTGTATCCAACGTTGTTGGTAATCAAATTACTGGTATTTTCGGTAAAAACAATTTTGATGATACGTTTTCAAATAAAAATTAAAGAAAATAAATAAATTGTTACTCCCTCAGTTTCAACTTATGTGTTTCACTTTTATTTTTAGTTTGTTTGAGAAAGAATGTGATATCCCCATATTCAGTAAGTTTTTAGTTCCAACCTTTCCATTTTATTTTTATAGAAATGATGACATGACATGTTTAACATAACAAGATTAAAAGTATGTTTTTAATATGTTGTACGAAGTTTTTTATATTTTCAAATTTCATACATAGTTAAATCGGAAAAGGGCCAAATATACCCCTATACGATTGGAAAGGGCTAAATACACCTCTCGTTATATTTTCGGTCCAAATATACCTCTGTCGTTATACCATTGGTTCAAATGTAGTCCTCTTCTGTTAAAGTTGTCCAAGGCGGACATCCAATCTTGTCATTGTTATACATGTCATTGTTATGTAGGATTGGATGTGCACCTTG
The DNA here is from genome assembly GCF_019175385.1 of Lycium barbarum. Taxonomy (NCBI): domain Eukaryota; kingdom Viridiplantae; phylum Streptophyta; class Magnoliopsida; order Solanales; family Solanaceae; genus Lycium; species Lycium barbarum. The sequence continues at coordinate 123,784,505 of NC_083339.1, read as the reverse complement.
AACAATTTTAATGGAAGAGGGATATATTTCAGCCAATCGTATAACGACGAGGGTATATTTGGACCCAAAGTATAACGAGAGGTTTAGTTGACCCTTTTCCAATAGCACGGGAGTATATTTGGCCCTATTCTGTAGTTAAATTCAAATTCTTAATACAGTCAAACCTCTCTATAACAGCATCGTTGGGTCCGGAATTTTTCAACTGTTATAGAGAATGATTGTTATACACCTATAACAGCATTGCCATTTAAATAATATTTCGCAGTTATAGGCAAAAAAGATGCATAAAATCTAATTTTCATTTTTAATTGTCAAATTCTAAGCTTAATCACACTTTGTATAACGAAGAAAGATCGTTAAATGATGAAAATATATATATATTCATATAATATATTTTTTGGTGTAATAGTGTATTAAATGATCAAATATTTGGTCAAAATCTCTACACTTATTATTAGTAATCATAGATATTCAATTTTTATAAAGATAGTTAATTATTATATTACCAGAAAAAGAAGATAGTTGTTATATGAGGGTAATTTTATAAATAGTATACTGTTATAAAGTTGGATGTTGCTGTTATAGGTGAAATGTTGTTATAGAGAAGTAAAATATAAGATAAAAAATCGATTCCGAAAAAAGTTGACTATTATAGAGATATGTTGTTATATGCGAGTGTTGTTATAGAGAGGTCTGACTATAAAATGAAACCGAAGAAGTGCTATTTAACTAATATATCAACTGAAAAGATATAGATGGACATGGGCATATGCACCATTCCTTGTATGGGCCTCCAGCTTGCCTGAAATTAGTCCATTCTGCTCGTGATTCAGTTTTGTGCATTATGTGTTGAATCATATTCCCAAGCGAATTGTAGAGCAAATTATAAAGGAAATTTTACTTGTCATAGCTACTTTTAAGACCTATTTATGAATAGTAACTACCTTTTATTTTATTTATTGTTCATAACTAAAATATTTTCTTAAATTACACATCATAACTAGTGTCCTGTATTTCACAAGTTTCTCTTTTAAATTGGTTTTCTCTCACCTCTTAAATCTATTTCTCCCTTACCCTTCTTTTTCTCTCTCTCCGTTCCCTCTCCTGCCCCCAGATCTGTGGAATCTACTTCCCTTGGACAAGCCATCTTGCTAAAAGATTGTACGTGCAGAAATAATGGTCACCAGTTTCTTAAGCCAACTGGACATGACCACTTTTACATATGAGAGCGTTCATAAGAAGAGGGAAATCTGAAGAGACAAATTCTTTAACTATACTCATAATGGCTAAACTGGCAAATTGCTTCAACCAAACCAGTTAGATTTGATAAGCTTCTTAAATTCAAACTTCTATTTTTCCCTGCAATTCTTGGCTTTAGTCAAAATTTGAGGTGTTAATTCAAAGTTTCTGGATCTATAATTGAATTTTAATGCCCACAGGTCTGGTGATTGTTTTATGTCAAAGAAATGTGTGTTTAAATGTTTCTTAAAGATCTTCTTCAATCTAAAAAAGTTGAAATTCGCTAGAACAATTCTAAGTGGAACATTTCCAAATTCATCAGTATCCACAGCCCCACAAGTTATCAAATTCCTGAAAATACTTGAAGCCCCATTTGAATAGCTTCTACTCTTGTTCAATTTCGGGTTTTTTGACGTTTTGGTTTGTTCCTTACTTTTCCGACACTGCCACTTCTTCTCCGCGGCGGCAGCGGTGGTTCACCAGTGGTTCAACGCATACTCCACCTCCGATGAGAGTTGTGGAGCTTCATGCTCACCAAGTGTTTGATAAAACGTTTCAGTATATTTCAGTGTACTGTTTCAGTATATTTCAGTATATTTCGTTGTATTTCTAATTTATAAAATAGTTTCTGATATATTTCATTGTATTCCATTGCATATACGCATACTACAATTTTATATTTCTTAAACAATCAACTGTATTTCATTGTATTCCAATGTATATTTTTCTGTATTTGGAAGTATTTCTAAAAGTTTGGAATTGAGTAATTTGGAGAGAAAAACGTGGGTTGTTATGGAACTTCAACAGTTATGCGTGATACATGGTTGATTTAATTTGACTTACCATTTAACATGAAAGAAGAGAATTTGTTCCATAAATACAGCCTATTTTGACTCTGCCAGATTTTGTATTTCAGTGTATTTCAAAAATGCGAACTCTGCCGGATTTTGTATTTCCGTGTATTTCCCTGTATTTCAAAAACGCGAAATACAACAAAAACTAGCTATGATTTGTAAATATAGAAAAAGTAGCTATAAATTGTTAGAAGTTATTAAAAGGTAGTTGTTTATGTAAGTTTACCAATTATAAAGGGCGATTTGCACGATTATTACCAATTATAAAGGGCGATTTGCACGATTATCCTTATTAGGGGGTGGTCTTTAATTTATGTCTTTCATCTAATACCCCAAAATTCTGGGTTCGAATTCCAATTCAGTAAAAAAAAAAATCGCAAGGCAAAGTTTCGTCTCAAAATTAGGCTTATTCGGGCAAAAGTTAGGCCTTAAGGCAAACCTCTGCCTTAAGGCTTAACTTTTGCCCTAATAGGCCTAATTTTGGGCAAATGTTAGGCCTTATGACAGAGGTTTCGCGAAAGTCTTGTCTTGCGAAATTCCTTTTTTTTTTTTTTTTTTTTTTACTGAGCAGGGTTTTGAAGCCAAAACCTCAGATATTTTCGGCCACTTTTTTAAAAGCGAAGGCCAGAAATTAAAGACCGGCAATTTGAGGGACAAACTTTAAAGACCAGCGCCTTTGAAGGGAAATCCACGCAAAAAAAAAATTATAAATATAAAAAGGTAGCATTCATTTTTGAAGAAAAATACAACAATCTAAGAACACATAGTTCTCCCAAGATTCATATATTTGTTTCAATAGTTGACAGTATAATCACACGTATAAACACAAACTATACCGTAAAGTTTCACAGTCTATGACGTACCTGAGTTACAGAGAAGAAAAGTGCTCCATGAACAAGGCAGAATCTTCCTAGAAGTTCTTTACCAAAAGAAGAAAAGAGTTTTTCTACTTGTATTTTGGAGAAGGAAGCGGATGAAAAAAGTTACATTGGTTTCTTCTACTATCTTTTTATTTTTCCGAAGGGATACAACTTTTAGGGACTTTTCCCAAAAATTGTGTCCTCTCCCTTGTCCTATTTTATTTAATAATATTAATATATATATATATATATATATAATATGAATCTGGGTTGACCACATGGGTGATCCAAATCCAAATTTCCAACAATTTTAAAAGAGACTAAAAATGAATATAACAAGTATCACACAAATTAAAACAGGCGGATATAAAAATATCAATAACTGGCTTACCAACGGCCCTGCTAATCTATATCTATATCTATATATATGAAAAAGGAGAGGTACAAGCAACGTGGTTAAGTCAAGTGGCAAGCTAATAACAAGCCACTTGGCAATTTTAAGACAAAGCTAATGAGAATTAGGATAAAACTAATAAGAATTGTAATATAAGTTTTGAATTGTTGTAATTGAAATATAAATATTCAAATTATAATGAGAAGATATGTTTCCGTAAGTTTGAATTTTAAAGAAGTGATCTAAACGTACTGGGAATTTATATATAGATGAGAAGATATGTTTCCGTAAGTTTGAATTTTGAATAAGTGATCTAAACCTAATGGGAATTGATAATATCTAACCAAATTTAGATAAACGAATGAATCTAAATTTATTTAAATAGGGGATAAACGCTCTAAACCAAACAGTTTCAATGGAAATTTAATCTGCAAGAGTCCTACGCCTGCATATAACTAGCTAATTATCTTCAATTGCACAGATTTATATATATAATTGTATTTGACTCTATCCTAAAAGAGTCCTACTACTGAAACCATGCTCTTCAATTTCTTATATAAACTGCTCTAAGACTCTCCGTAACATAGTTCAATTTCAACATTGAAAAACAAATACGTTGTCCATTATATACATAAAAAATATGTCTCCCAAAATTGACTTTATTAGCGATATATCGAGTAATAAGATGATGTGGACCTTAAAGGTTCGTGTAGTGCGATTCTGGAGGGTTACTGATATTGAAAATGCCGACAACGTATTGTCGCTAGAGATGTTGTTGCAGGATGAGAGGGTATGTTTACGGTTTGGCTATTCTGTTATAATTTTTATTTCATAGCTATATGATCTCATTTATCTGTATCCATAAATTTAAACTCACTCAATGTATTATTTGTTTTCAGGGGGATCGTATTCAGGCATCTTTGGGAAAATTTGTTATGAACAGGTTCCAAATAGAGATAAAGGAACTAGGACTATATTATATGAAGAATTTCATGGTTGGCCCGAATAAACTAAAATATAAGACCAACAATCACCAATTTAAGCTAATGTTCACCCATAGAACGAGTGTGGAGGAAACAGTTGATGCACACTTTGGTATAGAAGTCTTCAATTTTCGACCATTTGAGCACTTGATAAATCAAGTGAACGTTGAGGATACTAAACTATTCGGTAATTATTCTTCTTGCATTTTGATTAATTTGAACGTTTTACCAACTTTATCACAGACTACTTTTTACATTGTGATAGATGTCATAGGAGAGATTGTTAGTTACAGACCTATACAAGAACACAAGCAAGGTGATAAGTCCAGCGCTTTTATGAATGTTGAACTCCAGGATCATGAGTAAGTTCGCGATCATGAATTCGATTAGTGATATATTTCATGTTGTCCCGCTTTCATATATGATTAAGTTGCACATTTTTTTCATGTAGGAATAATAATATTTCAGCTACTTTGGGGGGGGGGGGGGGGGGAATTTGTGGAGCAAATCATGTCATACTTGGATGGATCTATCGAAAATCCTGTCATTGTGGTTATGCAGCTAATACAAAAGGTTTTCAGCTAATTCTGATGTATATTGGGTTCTCTTTTGTGTATATTTAACATATGATTAAATATATAGATATACGGTTGCAGGTAAATATTCTGTACGTAATTCTTGTCATGCTTCGAAACTTTGGATTAATCCAGATTTGCCTCAAGTTGCAGAATTCATTTCCAGGTTTATCATACTATAAATTCCATTTATAAGTTTTAAAATATTTATGGAATTTTTTTAATTATATTAGGCTTTCTTACAAATTTTAATACATGTAGATTGGAAAATGTGCGTGGGGAGAAATCAGATTTCTCAAATATCTTCTCAACGTAATTATTCTTCTGCGGAAGAGTTGGCTTTTGGAACGGCTTAAGTTAAAACAATCGGAAACTTGGTTGAGTGTCTTCAGGTGAGTACACTGTTTTACTATTTTCATGATTTAATAGTAGTATGTCGTATAAAATTTCTTTTAACAGTGTTTTTTAATATAGGAAGGGAGCTTCTGGATTGTTGCCACAATAGTGTATATAGAACTTAAGACCGGTTGGTCGTATCTGAGCTGCATAAAATGCGCTAAGAAGGTTTACAAAGTGGGCAATAAATTTAACTGCCCGAAGTGTAAAAGCAACGAAAATTCTGCGCTAACCAGGTTCGAAAGCAATCTAATTTCGATAAATGAGATCATTAAACATAGAATAAATAATTTTTGGAACACCTACCTTTCAGGTATAGACTACAAGTTAGAGTGACGGATAATAGTGGCTCTGTTTCTTTGTTAATTTTGGATCGCGATGTGACAAAGCTCATCGGTAAGACTGCTAATGAATTAAGAGCAGAATTACTTGAGGTATGTTATTCTCTTTAATTTTATTTTTTTATTTTTATTGTTATTGTTGTTGTTTATTTACGACTTCTGATACTACTTTGATATTAGAAGTCTGGCGCCGATGATGCATTTTCATATCCATCGAAAATGGATAATATTCTGGATAGAAGGGTCATATTTAAAGTGGCTGTAAAGAGCGACAACATAGAGAACCACGATGAAGTTTATGGTGTTATTAAATTTAGTGAAGATGAGGATCTCATTAAGCAGTATGGTTCTTCTCCAAGCGAAGATGCATTCTCTGTATGTTGTTTTACAAGCATATCTCATAACATGTAAATTTGTTGGTTGATGTTAAATATATTTATTATTGATTATGATTGTTGATGATGTTACTATTGTTGTTTGACAGGATCCGGATTTCAACCATGAAAAAGACTCATCTGTAAATAATGAGCTCACGTTGATATGGACACTCACTTTTACATCCTTTTAGAGATTATTTGAAAAAACTCATAAAGAAACTTATTTTTTTCTCATAAAGAAACTTAATATTACATGATTTAACTATATGTTTAAAAGGTTTTTGTTCTCTTTTATTCTCAATTAATTTAATTAAATTTTGAGTTTTGGTTATTATTATCAAAATTACTTATACAAATAAATTTTCTAATTAAAATGTTATTCTGCTTAATTATCAAAATTATATATGTTCAAAAATTATTTTTCATAATTTAACTTCATTTATTTTATTAGTAAACTTAAGTCCATAATATATGTTCGGTGCTTTCGAATACTATCGTTGTTCTTTATGATGTGCAACTGAAATAAGTTCTTGCTAATGGTATATAAAAAATAAAATAAAATAAAAGATCCCGGGGTGGGGGGAGGGGGGTGTGTGTTTAAGAGAGTAAAAGAAATTCTATATCTATTTAAGGAACTAACAAGATATTCTAGCACTTATCATATGTCTTTTCTAATTTCATAAAGATTATGTTATTAAGTACATTGCATTAAAAAATAAGATGACATGAATTTTGTTTAGGTAATATATGATCTAATGTACTTAAATAAGTCAGATTACAATTTGTCATAAATAGATTCTTCAATATTTTCAGCGCATCGCGCGGGTACGAATACTATTATATAAAATAGGAGAGGTACAAGCAACGTGGTTACACCAAGTGACAAGCTAATAACAAGCCACTTGGCAAATTTAAGACAAAGTTAATAAGGATTGTAATAAGATTTAACTTTAATTGAAATATATAGTTTTTACGCAAATGTTATAAATTTTAAATTGAAATTCCTTCGTATTCGTCACTGATCTGATAGGTGGTTTTGAATTTAGTTTGATAGCTATCAATATAAATTTGTTTTAGAGGATACATATTTTTTAATTTGGTTTTAAAGATAAACATCTATATCTATAAATAAAATAGAATTACTACCCTATTTATAATACGGAAAAGGGCCAAATATACCCCTGTACTATCGGAAAAGGGTCAAATATACCCCTCGTTATACTTTGGGTCTAAATATACCCCTGTCGTTATACTTTGGGTCCAAAAATACCCCTGACATTATACTTTAGCACAAATATACCGATTTTAACGAAGAAACACGTGTCATCATCCTATTGGTCTATTTTAAACTATTCCTTAATTAATTTTAATTCAATCTATAATCCGGTATCCACTTAATCGACCCATACCCATACAATTTTTATTTTGATGTACCTTTAAAACCTATAAACTTGTCAAAATGTTTACATACAATAGATCTAATTTTCGTGGTTTTCCTTTTCTTTGAATTAGTTCCATTAGTAGTTGCATGAGGTGTACTTTCACCTGCATGCAATTCTGCCATCTATGAGAACAAACAATAAATCTATATCAGTTACACATTAGATCACTTAGATAACCAGCCACAGAACCAGAATGAATCAGATAAATTTCGAGTCAGTCCATACAAGAAATCCTCTAAATACAGTCGAAAATGGATTTGATAAAATTCAACAGAATCTAAGAAATGATCAAATTCAAAAATCATTTCTATTTTGATTCTATAAAAATTCAAGTTTCATTTTTCAGAAGTGTCTGGATATGTAAGGCACAGAAATTAAAACAACTTATATTGAACCATTGCTGGTTGTCAGCGTTGGACTCGATTGCCAGTGTACCAGAGACGGCACATGTCCAACAAATCAAAGTATTCTTGAAGAACTGCACAACTCAGTCACAGAGAAAGTTAGGGGAGACGGGTTTCATTAAGAAGAAGGGAGCAAAGCGTTGATTTTAATTGAACCGGGTATGGGTATGGGTCGTTTAAGTGGATACCGGATTATGAATTGAATTAAAATTAATTAAGGAATAGTTTAAAATAAACCAATAGAACGATGACACGTGTCTCTCCGTTAAAATGAAGGGTATATTTGTGCCAAAGTATAATGTCAGGGGTATTTTTGGACTCAAAGTATAACGGCAGGGGTATATTTAGACCCAAAGTATAACGAGGGGTATATTTGGCCCTTTTCCGATAGTACAGGGGTATATTTGGCCCTTCTCCGTTTATAATATTTGAAGATAAGTGATCTTTTGAAAGATAAAAGCTACTTATGTTGTTATTTGAGCTTACGTGATTTGAAAATTTAAACCTAAGTAATTAAAAATATTTACCCGTAAGTATATTTCAATAAGTAAATTAATGAGTTTTTTTTTTTTTTGAGAAAATTAGGACAAACTCAATAATAATTGTGATAAACTTTTTGAATTTGGATTTTAAAAAAAAAAAAGTTAATAGATAGACATAATAGAACTCAAATTAAAAATATTTTAATTTAAATGGAAAGATCAAGATTTTTCAAATTGAGATAATAACACAGAGCATATTTTCTTAAAATTAAATTGAAATATAAAAAAAATCAACAAAATTGAAAAAAAAAAATCCGTGTATACTTATCTGTTTTCTGTATTTCTTTTAATATAGAGTAAAATAACAAAATTTAAATAAGTAAAGTTGGTAAGAGTAGGAGTCTTTACAACTTGAAAATAGCAACAACAATTTAAATTAAAAGCTGGAAAACCACAACACAGGCCATATAGCTGTGGCCAACAACAAATCTTTGTAGCTTTAAGTAAATTCGTAAGACTAGGAATCTTTGGCACTTGAAAAGAGCAAAAGATATATTCAAAAAAAACTTTGAGTTTGAATTCAAAATATTCAACTTCACCCTTATCACCTATAATTATCAATTAGAAGCCCACATATGTCTATATATAGTTAGATCAATTTGAAAATATTAGAGAGCACACTAGATCAAACATATATCGCAAAATATAGCTATGAAAACTGATGTCATCAACGAAATATCTGTTATTAAGATATGATGGAACTTGAAGGTTTGTGTTATGCGATTATAGCAACATCTAAATCAGGAGAAGCCATACAATCCATTTTCTTTGAATTATAAAGTATATACTATACAACCCTTTTAGATTTAATTCTACATGTATATATAGTTCCTTTTATTTTTCTGCATCGTATCCTTTTAGATTTAATTCGTATGAGTATTCTACACCTCACATTCATGAGTCTTTGAAAAAATATTCCACAAGCACTTGCAATGCAGGCGTTGATGTGGTTTTGTGGAAGTTGTTGCTATGTTTTCATGAACGGGAAACTCACTGTTACGGGTACCGCAAGTATCAATACAAATGAAAGCATATGTGGCTAATTTTGTTACATATTTTGTTAGCAAGTCAGCTGCCATGTATTATGTAACAAAATTCAGTCATACTTCATGTCTTGATTAAAAAGGTATAATTAAGTTCTAGAAGTCCATCTTCAGTTCTATTTGTGATTCTATTTATTTTTAATTTGTATTCCTCAAATTTTGATATGATAATTCAGCAAAGAAAGGAGGCATAATGAATCAGTAATTTACAAAAAACCACGAATTAGGGATTATTTTAAAAAAAAAAATTATATATATATTTTTTGTAAACTCAGCCCATTTAAATCACAATAAACTATAATAGAGTAGATTGTAATTATGTTTTTTTTGGGTTAAAATAACATGCTTTTGTAAATATAGATGCAGGTCAAATCCCATTCGAAGGCTCTTTAACTTCATTTTAATATATATATATATATATATATATATATATCGTGGACACGACAAACAAAAAATGAAGTTTCTGTTTCATAATTCTGATTCAAGAAGGAGAGTATCAAGTGGTGAGGGGACTAATCTACTTCTGGAAGCTACTGCGGCAAACTAGGTTAATTATATGGTGAATGACTACCAAAATGGTTCCTTATCAACTGGCCTGGGAATTCCAGTGATATATGGGGTTGATGCGGTTCATGGACACAACAATATTTTCAACGCCACTATATTTTCATATATAACATTGGGATTGGTGCAGCTAGGTAAGAAAATTTACATGACTTTAAGTACAAATTAAATACTCTATCTATTAATATACCGAACTTATATCAGTTGTTTGATGGTTTATATAAGACTATGTTCTCAGCTGGAGTGTGAATCTGCTATCAAAATGTACCACCACAAAGTTTTATGATCTAACTCAACCTTCGTTTCTCTTTGGAGAAAATAGTTTAATAATTTGATTTGATATTTAGCTAACATTGTGATAAATGAAGCTGGGTGTTAATAAGCAGCTTTACTAAATGACCTCTCACGAAAATCTTACTGGATAGCAAATAAGTTTTGTTATTAATAAAAAAGTGATAGTCATAAAATAAACTATAAGTACCAGTTTTACGGGGGTGGAAAAATCATGCTAATACTTTTGGTGGTGTATTTGAATTTATTCACATAAAATGCCACATTAAATTTTACCTAGCAAAATGTCCAACTAAACGCTTTTTTTTCTTTCTTTCTTTTGTTATTTATTGGAACCGAAAAAGGGAACTAATTCATTAGATAAGTACTTTTTTATCCAATCTTATGTATCAGGAAAAAAAAGTCATGTAAGCATATCAAATCAAACTTCAAAAATAAACTTTTTAATAAATGTCCTTATATATAGATTTATTAAAACATAAAAGATAAAGCATCACGTGGATAAGACTATTTGACTGAAATCAGAAACGATAAAATCAGAAGGTAAAAATAATAAAGAAAATTTTCAAGCAAAAATTAAATAAGATAAGGATATTTTAGAATTATGTTTCGTATAAAAAAAATTGAATTGATCTCATAACATAAGGATATCTTAAAATTCTTATCTTTTTTAATACACATTATATTATTAAAAAAATATTTCAAACAAATTGATATAATATTTTAATCTGAAAGAGTCTATTGGTACACACTAGGGTGATATATAGACTTTAGAGCTTTGATTACAACTAATATATTATTTTCTGATTATATGAAATTCATTTAAAGTATATTATCGAATCACTAAGAAATTGTTATTAAATATATCGTTATTGATAATAATTATTTTTGTATGTCACATGCATTAGATATATGTTTGGAAGGTTTCTGTTTTTTTTTCTCAAATAAAAAGATTGAGTTTTGGTTACTATTATCAAATTACTTATACGAATAAATTATTCTAATTAAAATGTTACTGTGCTCAATCATTTTATTTTTCCAGCATTATAATGTCTTAAAATTATTTTTCACATTTTGACTTAATAAATAAGATTATTTGTTCTATAAGTATAGATTATAAGTCCATAATATATGTTAAAAAGAGAAAAAAAATCATAATATTAAAAATTACATTAAGAAATCAGTTAATAATTTAGAGGGTAAAAAGGTACTTGACATCTTCAATTGGGAGAGGGTGGGGGGTTTTTTTGTGGGGGGGAGGGGGGTTAGGAGTGTGGAGGTGCAATTGTTAAAAGTTGGGGGATGTGTTTGATTTTTAAAGCAAACTTGAAAGGGAAAAATATTCTTCACCTATAAAAGATTGTGATATGATTTTGAGCAATAGATTACATAATAATATTAAACATATTATTAAAAGAGTAAAATAAATTGGATAGCTATTTAAGGTACTAACAAGATATTCTAGCACTATATACCATTTGTTTCATTAATTTCATAAAGATTTTATTATTAAGTACATTGCAATATAAGAAACAATATCACAATTTAATTTACTTATTTATTAAAAATAATATGGTCTAATGCACTTCAACAAGCTAGATTATAATTTGTTATAATTATGTCCTTTAACACTTTCCACGTATCGTGTGGGTATGGATACTAGTGAAGATAAATTACGAAGTGGGAGTTAAACTGTTCTATACTACAAGAAAAAAGAAAGAATTACCTATAAATTGACACTAATTCGTTGTTAAATAGATTTTTAAAATAATTCATTACAAATTCATGCATATCCATCGATCAATCAAAAATAGCAATAATTTTTATTATTTGCAATGGAATGTGTCGGTTACTCATTTAATAGAAGTGGGTGAAACTGCAACATCAGGGACTAATTGGCCTATTATCTTCAATCGTGCTTATGATGTAATTGCCACTATTTTTTGGGATAAAGAATAAAACTTTTTTGTTGATGTCGAAATCAAACAACATTATCCCAAAACTTTGATGTGCCTTCTGCCACCCTAATGGTTCGACAGACCATGCATTATTAGGTTATTTATTTACCAGCTGAATACGTAAAAGAATAATGCTTTTTACAAAGTGACAAATATAACCAAAAGTTGGAAGTTTAAAGCAAGTGAAGTACAGTTCAAATATTTGACTTGGAGTTGGAGCTGCTTTAACTCTGTGTGTAGAAAATATCAAGCTAGTGTTAGAGTAAGATATTTATCACAAAGGTAGTTTTTAAAGCACCGAGAGAGTGGTCTAGCAATGAAATGAGTGAAAATCTTGGAAAATATGATTTAAATTTCAGCAGAGATTTATCTAAACCTTGATAGTTGATGGATAGAATTACCTTTCACTGAGGGGGGTTCGAAAAATAAAATATAGTGACTGAGATTTAAATTTGGAATCACAAAGTAAATTTTGGACACCCTAAACCACTAAAACAATCTTTATCTTGTGTTCAAGGCATTCAAAACCTATATCTATACATAAATAATAAAAAAATATCTTATATATACGTGTAATTTTTGTCGAGGGTGAACACCCTCAACGGGCCCTGATCCCCCCCTGTTGTGCTAGTGGGAACAGTAGTCATTAATGGAATAATTGAGGGATGCACCGTTATTTTAAACACAGAATTAATTTTGCAGAATAAGCGAAGCCTTCCAAGAACAGTGGTATCGCCATGGTATATTCTGGTATGTACTGAAACCATCATTACATATTCCAAAAAATATATAGGCCCACAACAAAATAAAATGATACACCTCCTTTAATTACCTAACTTTTGGTTAAAGACGTAATCTTCCGCCAACGCCTCTTCTTCATTTAATAATTAAAGAGTTTGCCAAATTTTTTGGGGAATATATTCTTTGGCTGCAGGCACGTCTAGTACCGTCAAATATTAATTAATTATTTAATCAACTAATTAAATAATGCGCATAGGACAAACAAATTACTGTTGACCCAATAATGTGCAAAAGGCCATTGTCGACTACTACTTATTTTAATTACTTTTTTCAACTAATCTTTGTTTGTCATGCTTTTCCTAAGTTTTCAATAGGTATCATAAAAATTGTCTAATCCACCAATAAGAGCAGATATTTATCGATTTACGTTTAGAGAAAGGTTGTGGTACTTTTTCTATGTTACTTTGATCGTAAATTTCAAACAATTCATAAATTATTTAAACTATGAAAACTAAGTTTTATAATACTTTTACATAACATTTTGCTGTAACTTTGTTTCAAAAACTAAAATATTAGAACTCAAGAGTGAATATAGTATATATGTTTTATCCCCTAAAACCTAAGAAATTATTAGATAATAGATCTTTCGATTATCAACTTGGGCACAATCTCTTTTTTTTTTTTCTTTTTTCTTTTTTTTTGTCATTTGAGTGAATTTTAGCTACTGCCTTTTTGCAAACTGCTTCATCATGGCTTAGTCGCTTTCATTATTTTCATTTCCATATCATTTTGAATTTATTGGCCTTATCTGACCTTTATACTTTTTATGCTTTCTATTGAGCCGAGGGTCTTTCGGAAACAGCCGTCCTACCTTGGTAGGAGTAAGGTCTGCGTACACTCTACCCTCCCCAGACCCCACGTTGTGGGATTTCACTGGGTTATTGTTGTTGTTGTTGTTGTCGTCGTCGTCATTTGAGTGAATTTGAACTATTTTAACCTTAAAAAAATTAATTGCCAAAAAATAAAAAAACAATTCCTAGTTTGACAGGCACACATCTCTCTACAATTTCAACTTCCGGTAAAGAAGAGATTCTTTTAGTTTGATTCAGCATTTTATTAAAAAAAATTACAAACAAATAAGGGAAAAAAATATTTAAGTTGGACTAATTGAAATAGCTCATTTATTTAGAACAAATCAACCCAATCGACCTTGAGTCGAACAATATTGGACGGTTAAGCATAACTTATTTATTGATTTAATTCGTTTTAATCAAATTCAACTTTGAAATTGGATTAATCCGTCAATTTGACATCTCTATTTTTTATTATTATGTTACGTCTATGTGGACAAGGATTAATTGGGCGAGGTATCTTTTCGAAGATAGGTGGAAACCACAGTTAGGCTAAGTGAATCTGCAAAATGGAAACAGATATCAAGCCCTAAAGAACTCGAACTCTGCTTAAATTAAATACCTTGTCATAATGCAAGTAGAGGCTATGGGGTGAAATTAGGTTTTGAGTTTATGAGTTCTTAATTCTAAAAATAAAATATAGTTTATTAGATTCTGAATAAACTATTTATGTATATTAAGTGAACTTTTAGATATCAATACAAAATTTAAGTGAAAACTACTTTGTTCTGCCGAACCTATAAGGAGAACTATAACTCCCCCTGATTACAAGCTCCAAATTAAGTTATTTGATGTATATATTCTCAAAGAAGCATAACAATTTGAACTCTCCAAGCTTATGAAAAGAATTCAGTAGTCAGATGCAGCATAATATTGCAGGAAATGCAATTACGTCTGAAATTCTTGCACATTGAAACAAGATCAGGTAAAAAATGTGTAACTTTTGGTTTTGATGACAGGACTTGGACAAAAAAGAAAGCATGAAGTTTTCAACCCCACATAAATGATGAAAGTCGGGAATTTATAGAAGGAGATTAAAAAATGTCACACTTAAATTTGAACTTATAACCTAAAGTAATTTTTTAACTTTCTTTGTCCCTTTACAGTGTTGAAAAATATTCACAAAACTGAAGAGATGTTAATGGCAAATCAGATAAATATTACTTTCAGAGCGTGAATAATGTTGTCCCAAAGCTATAATGACGCGCATTGCCTATTGCTGCTAACATTTTGATGACTTGATTTTGAAGAGATGTGAATGATAACAATGCCCATTATTATATGTAGTTTTGTTCCCATTGATGCCAACAAAAGAATGGAGAAGATAATGGGAGGAGCAATTCTTGGCCCTTCACTTTGCTAATTACTTTAAAAAAGAGACTCATCCATCGGAGAAGCAAACCTATTGACATGATTTATTTAAGAAAACAAACAATTTGGTTTTAATTAAAATAATGAAGATAAAAATAGAAGGTAGTAAAAAAAAAACTACAGAAACTCAGAAAGGGAGGATTTAAAAAGGAAATCCCATCTGCTAGAAATTGGTATTTTGGTTGTTCTTATTACTATCTAGGAGTATTTATTTCTTATTTTGTATTTAATAAGACAAATTAGGGAAATGGGAAAATAAATATGCAAGGACAGGTCTTGTCGTTTTCCCCAAGTGGAAGAGATAGTTGAACGCAAAGAAGCTGTGCCGTCACCATTCATATACAGCGACCGCTTCTTAGCATCACAAATCAAACTGACACAATAATGTGTAGTCCCCGAATTTAGAGTGAGGTGGGTCAGCAGCACTATCTTACAAAATGTAGGGATGTACAAACTAAATCGCATCAAACTGCTAAATCAAATTAAATTGTAAAAAAAAAAATTGATTATTGATTTGATTTGGTGTTAGAAAAAAAAAATCTGATCATTATAGGGTTAGTTTGGTTTTAACTAAAAAAATCAAACCGACCTGATTATATGAATACTATTTTTAAATTATTTTATACATAAAAATATTTAATAGAATGTAATTATTAATATTTTCTTAAATTTTTTCATAATTTCTATAGTGCTACATTTAGATTTGGACTTAATTTTGTGAAATTTGGTCCCATATTTGAAGCTCATACAAAAGAATACACAGAAAGCCCAATAAGAAACTAAATAAGAAGGAAATGAAAACATATGTAATGTAACAAAAGAAACCCTACGGCTACAATACATTTTCTCCTAAAATCAGAAACCCTCTTCCCTTTCTCATTTTACATTTTTTCCCCTCCTCTTTCCTCCCAAATCAGCAACCTGCAAGGCTCCAGTTATTGTTGTTCCTCTTGGTGTTTTAAAATTGAATCAGATCAAATTTGAATCCAGATTACCTGTATGGAAAGAGACTCCCATCAATGAACTAGGTGTAGAGATTGAGAACAAGATTATTCTACAATTTGAGAAGGTGTTTTGGCCAAATATTGAGTTATTGGGGATAGTTGCAGAGAGCTCATATGAATGTAGTTACTTTTTGAATCTACACAAGGTCACTGACCAAGTTTTTTGCTTCAAGTTTATTATATAGCATGCTATTATATTAATCCAAATGACTTGGATGATTTAAAAAATATTTTGATATGAATATTCTGAATCTAAAGAAAGTAATTTTGAGGGGAAAGTTTGCAAATTATCAAGCAGATGTTGTTGTATGATGGTTTTCATTAAATACAATGAAAAAACCGAGAAGCCCGAAACCCGATGAAAACCGATATTGAAAAAGCTGACTTTTATTGGTTTGATTTGATTTATAGATTTAAAAACCCGAAACAAATGGTTTTGTTTGATATTTGAAAAATCCGAACCATCCTGGTCCTTGTACACCCCTAATCTTACTAGTACTATTGTTTTGTATGATACATATAATTTGATTCAACACCATATTTCAGAAATATAATATTCCTAATAAATACTTTTAACACTTCTGAGGAGAAAAGGATAAAAATGGTCCCTTAACTATGATAGTAGGTTCAAAATAGTCTCTTAACTATGCACTTAACGGTTTTAGTCCTTTAAGTTTGTTCAAGTTAACAAAAATGGTCTCTTAACTATGAGAGTAGGTTCAAAATAATCCCTTAACTATGCACTTAACGGTTTTGGTCCTTTAAATTTGCCATAAGTTGACAAAATGGTCTCTTAACTATGAGGGTTGGTTAAAAATAATCTCTTAAGTATGCACTTAACGGTTTGATAATGTCAGAAAATGATGTCTCGAAACACAAAGACCGACGGACTCTATCGATTAAAACTGAGGGAATCCATCGACTAAATAAAATACACTAGACTTTAGAAATAAATTAGAAATAGCAGAAACTAAAAAAGTTGTCACTACAAAAAATAAGCGAAAAAAACAATGGACGGAAACCGATGGATAAAATCGAGGGACACTATTTTTTATTTTTTATTTATTTTTTATTGTTTTTTACGAAAACCAACGGAAGTCCATCGGTTATTTTTGAGGAAAAATGCGCGGAAGTCCATCCTATAACCGACTAACGTCCGTCGGTTTTGTCCCGAGTTATTTGACCGATCTAGAGTTCTCACTAATTTTTCCCTTTTTTTCATAGTTCTCGTCAAATCTAACAAATAGAGTTCGATGAATATTTTGTCGAGACTAAAACTGTCAACTTATGGCAAACTTAAAGGACCAAAACCGTTAAGTGCATAGTTAAGGGACTATTTTGAACCTACTCTCATAGTTAAGAGACCGTTTTTGTTAACTTGAACAAACTTAAAGGACTAAAACCGTTAAATGCATAGTTAAGAGACTATTTTGAACCTACTATCATAGTTAAGGGACCAATTTTATCCTTTTCTCCACTTCTGAGTATGATTGAAACATATTATAACATTTATACAGTTATTAATTTTTTGAATCTTGTAATCTATTTGTGCGAGGGGCGTGCAAGCTGACCACACACCACAATCATGAAAAAAGAAATATATCCATAATATTTTGGCCAAAGTCATAGATAGACCCCTGAACTTATCATAATTTTTCATTTAGACCCCTTAACTGAAACATTGACCATCTGGATCCTCGAACATAAGATAAACTGTGCCATTTGAACACCTCATGCCAGCTGGGCACACGCATGCAGTACACTGCTTTAAACAGAGTGTGAGAGATCAAAGTTTTTATTTTTTAAAATTTTTAATCATTAAAAATTAATTTTAACAAAAGTTCTATTTTAAAATCTATTTAAATAGTTAAAAAAATTGAAAAACCCAACCCATCCTCTCCGATAGCCCACTTCGCCGCCGCCGCTGCTACTGTCGTCGCTGCCTCCGCCGCCGCTGCTCCACTTCAAAATCTATTTAAACAAATCTCCGACGAAAAACGACACCATTTTTTTAATTATTTAAATAGATTTTGAAGCGGTGGCAGTGAAGTGGGTTATCGGAGAGGATGGGTTGGGTTTTTCAGATCTTTTAAAATTAATTTTTCTTAAAATTAATTATTTTTGTTGACATGACTTATTTTTATTGGTCTATTTTTCCATGTCACAGCAAGTGTACTACACGCATGTGCCAAGCTGGCACGAGGTGTTCAAATGACACAGTTTATCTTATATTCGAGAGTTCAGATGATCAACATTTCAGTTGGAGAGTCTAAATGAAAAATCAGGACAAGTTCAGGGTTCACAACTATATAGATGCTTATTATGTCGGCTATCTTTAGAAGTGGAGAGTAGAGACAAAATAAAATGTTCATAACAAAGGCATTTACCGTTTGTTATTGACTTGAACATACTTTTACATAATTAGTACTCCCTCCGGATAAAAAAAAAGTCCACTTAACCATTTGCACACCCCTTAAGAAAATAATAATTCTTAAATAAAAATATGTAATTTGACTAAACTATCTCTAATTAAATAGACATTGAGATTTGATCATATAACACTTAATAGAAACAAATATGAAAAAATAAGATTAATTCTTTCTTAATTTGCTAAATAGACTCTTTTTTTGATAAAAAAAAAGGCTAAGTGAATTTTTTTTTTTATCCGGATGGAGTATGTGTGAAGCTGTCCGTAATTTGTGTACAATATATGTCTATCGGCTATGACAATATTTTTTGGCCGAGCCGCCAACACTAACTTCTCCTTTAAAATAAATAAATGCTCAAAGTTAATTATTTTTTAAACTAGGCTTAATACCCAGATGGACTCTTAAACTTAGCATGTTTTATAAGATAGACATATAAACTTATAAGGTGACCAGATAGACACTTAAACTTACTCAAAGTGTATTTTTCAAGTTTTTCAGTTGTTTTGAAAACAAAAACTATATTTTTCAAACACTCACAATTTTCATGGCCAAACAAGCCCTAAATATATCACAAAATATTTTTTTTAAAATGCAAAAATAAGGCAAACGCATATACATGAGACTATAAATGTGCACTTAAACCAATAAATACTCGCTAATCGCAATTTTGCAGCTTTCAATTAACTCGGTTTTTTTTTACACTTGAATAATTAAAAAACAATAACTTTAACCAATAAAAATCCTTAAAAAAAGAAATTTCAAATTAAGAAATTTCTTTTTTTTAAGGATTTTCTTCTCGGCTTTACAGTTTTCTTAATTTAAAATTTCTTTTACACTTGAAATACTGAACTTAGAAATTTCTTTTTTTAAGGATTTTTATTGGTTAAAGTTATTTTTTTAAATTATTCAAGTGTAAAAAAAAATCCGAGTTAATTGAAAGCTGCAAAATTGCGATTAGCGAGTATTTATTGGTTTAAGTGCACATTTATAGTCTCATGTATATGCGTTTGCTTTATTTTTGCAATTTAAAAAAAATATTTTGTGATATATTTAGGGCTTGTTTGGCCATGAAAATTGTGAGTGTTTAAAAAATATAGTTTTTGTTTTCAAAACAATTGAAAAACTTGAAAAATACACTTTGAGTAAGTTTAAGTGTCTATCTGGTCACCTTATAAGTTTATATGCCTATCTTACAAAACATGTCAAGTTTAAGGGTCCATTTAGGTATTAAACCTTTAAACTAAGACTAAGGAATCTTTTTATAATAAATTAATAAAAAATAATGTCAAGCTTGGTATCTAATGACGCAATACGTTGAAAAAATCATGTGACGCTGGGGCCTGGGAGATGATGGCCAGCGTGCACTAGTGCTTTATTTATAAAAAAAAAAAAAAAGGACAAAAACTCTCCACTATCTAATTGGAAGTACATAAACCCCTAAATTAAAAAAATAAAAATAAATTTCCCGGAATTAATAATTGCAGTGTAAAATATCAACTCAAACGAAACTAGATACATTGAACCTGGACATGTCCATTATGGGCCTATAAGAACTCGTCCAACTAAACCGTTTTCGTAGCAGCGTAAAGTCACAAATCAATTAATCTCCTAGCTTCTCTTTCTTTCACTCAATTATCTATTTTGCTCCCTCTATTTCTCTTCAACATGTTTACTACCATTTCTCTGCCTTCCGCCCATAAAAAGCCCCATAACCGTGAGGTCTCCACCGTGCCGGAAAGTGAGGTGCTAAAAAGAAGAAATGAGGAATTGGAAAAGGAATTAAAGAAAAGCATTGAGAGAGAAGAGAAAATGAGACAGGAATTGAATAAGATATGGGAGAGGCTAAGGGTTGCTGAGGAAGCTGAGGAGCGGCTTTGTTCTCAGCTTGGTGAATTTGAAGCCGAAGCTGTCGATCAGGCTCGGGCATACAGGACACGTGTTCTCAATTTGATGGAGCAACTTTCTTGGGCTCAAAAACTTCTCGAATCAGCTTCCATTTCTGTCCCAAATTTTCAATGATTGTAAGGGAAATTGAGATTGACAGTTGACATATCATCTCCATTTTAGAACTAGGTTACGTAGAGCATGCTTGTAAAACTATGTGTAATGTATAGTTTAATCAATCCAGAAATTACCAAAAGTACAAAACAGTGCATGAGCTAATACGTATATGGTCCTTCACGTTTTTTTTTTTGTGGGGTGGGGGGCGGCGGTGGGGGTTATATCTGTGTCTCTATTATTTTTGAAGTTAATTGGGCAATGGACCTTTTCGATGACATTTACCGGTCCGAAAAGAGCTTTTAGTGCTAATGGAAAGCGGAAACTGTCAAACTGCCCTTAGTATTAATTGGATCAAAATAACAAGAAGTCATGGGTGGTTTGGTTAATTAACATATATATGAAACAGTTAATATAAAAGAAAATATAAGAACGAAAGAAAGAATAATCTCACCTAAAGAAATTCTTTTAGCGACTACATTAATTGAATAATTGTAGACGCTATTGTGCTGTTGTATGAAGGGAAGATACTCAATTTATAAAAGTTCAAAGCCTTTTCTATCAAGAGAAAGTTTATTTATTTTCTTTTAAAAGTAAAATATAATTATGATGAAGAAATCTTAATAAAATAAGATTGGAAAACTCACACAAATACAACTTTTTAAAATGGTAATTAAAGAGATTACAACTACTTTATAAAAATTACATAAATACAACTTATTCAAAAATTTAACTTTTTAATTATAAAAATACAATTTCTTACATTCTTAAAATATCAATAATACTTAATTTTAAGAGTTACTACCATTAATGCATATATTCACTTTTTACTTTCTCTTTTTTTTCAAACCGTTTTAAAAATATATTTTTTTCATTCGTCTCCTCCTCTTTATTCTTCTTTTTTTTTTTTTTCACTTGATGAATGCTATTATTTTTTTGTGACTTAAAGAAACTTATTTAAATATATTAATATTAAGAAAAGTACATGAAATGATATGGTATATGGTATATGGTATAAGAAAGTATATGAAAATATAACTGATATGGTATAAGAAAGGCACATGAAAATATACCTGGATATGGTATATGGTATATGGAGATATGGTATATAGTATATCGATGCACTCATGCACATATATGCATAAATATAGATGTAGTATATTATTTTTAATATATGTTATATTAACACTATCTATGTTTGAAGGCTATGTTCAATGGGAAAGTGAAAAAACCTTCAAAAGACGACTTAAATGTACATGTTTAGTATATATGGTATATGCATATTGTTTATGTCAAGTATACTTAATATTATTGCTTTCATCATATCATTAATTATATTATTAATGGTAGGTAGGAAAAGAGAATTTGTAGAAACAAATAAAGGAAAAAATATAACCTGTATAAATTGGTCACCATATTTATACTAAATTGACCATATCTAAATATTTATGTATATTATTTATATCTATATTATTTATATCAATTATACTTAATATTATTGCCTTCATCATATTATTAATTGTATTATTAATGATAGGTAGGAAAGGAGAATTTATAGGGACAAATAAAGTAAAAAATATAACCTGTATAAATTGGTTACCATATTTATACTAAATTGACCATATCTAAAAATTTATGCATATTATTTATGTCACTTATACTTAATATTACTGCCTTCATCATATTATTAATTCTATTATAATAATAGGTAGGAAAGGAGAATTTGTAGAGACAAATTAAGGAAAAAATATAACCTGTATAAATTTGTTACCATGTTTATTCTTAATTGACCATATCTAAATATTTTTTCCTTTTATCATTTATAGGGTATATTCTGTAGATTTTGTAAATTAAAAAATAGTTGTAGGTATTGTAAATAGTTATATATTTACTAGTATTTTTGTAAGTTCCCCAATAAGATTATCAGGGCAAACCCCCTAACAGTTACCTCAGTGAATTTGCAAACTATAAACTGTGATCAAGCAACAAAGAACTAGATCTCATCTCAAAACTATGATAAGGTCCAATATATATTTGACATGTTTACCCAAAAAGCAGAGCATAGCAAACTCGCCAAGTCATATTGGTGGGACTAATTGAGAGCTATCCCAAGATTAGAAAAGAATCCAATTATATTGGATATGAAATTTCTGCACCCTGCATCAAGAAAAACCTAAAGAGGAGAGGTCTACCTGGATAATTTACCAATGATTAAATGATAAATTAACATAAATATATATATACTCCGTATTAATTAATCACTCTGATTAGTGATAACAATGTACAAAATTACACATGTCATGCATTTATTAAATTAGTACAAATATCGAGTGTGTGGGCGAATTTTTACTCCATTTTAACTGGAGTGTCAATTGGAAGAGTGTAGCTTTGGTTTTCAAATGACAGGACTAGGAGAAACAGAAAGCATGGACTTTTCAGCAATTATCATACAACAAATGCAATAAATATCGTCTTGCATGACCAACTTCCGGAGCATCAATAATGCGAGTCCGCAACTTAATTGGTCCAAAAAGTGGGTTTAGGGACTAAAATAACCCATAAAAAAAAGTGACCAAAGAACTTTTTGCGCACTAGGTACTTATATAAACCCTTACCTGGCCATTTTTAAGTTACTCTTCACCTCCTCCATTTTCATTCTTTCAACATACTTCACCCCCCCCCTAAAATCATGTTCAAAGCTCCGAAATGTCAAATTTTGCTATAGAACCCGATGTTTGTAAATGCGGTTATTATTGTAATCTAAAAACATCAAAGACCCAAAATAATCCAGGTCGTCGTTTTGGCATTGTAAAGTGCCAGAAGTAAGTGTTTTTACAAGATTTTAGTTTTTATTTTTATTTTCACATCATCTACGTATTTTACTTTCAAAAACTGATTATCTTATAATGTTTATAGGATATGAATGGTTGCAAACATTTTCGATGGGAAAATAGCATTCATGTGGATAAAACGTTAGCGGTGAAGTTTAAAAAGCCTCCTGTTGATAGAGATACCGCGACCTCATGAATCACTAGAGATAACATGACGTTTGACTTACAGACCTTTTGGAGGTCTTTCTTAAAGAATCTAAAGAAAAACAAAGTTTTTTCAAGGCTAACCTTAGAGACATTCAACACGAGAAAAATGCTTTGAAAGAAAAACTGAAATTTTGGAAGCTTATTTGTGCTATCTTGTTGTTGTTTTTACTAGTTGTATGTTTTCACGTATTATGTAATCGCACCTTTTATGTACTAATTTATTTGTATTTTCTTTAAAGTTGTGAATTGTTGAACTTTTTATGTATTATTAATTCTAAGAAGCTCATACAAATTCATAATAGACTATAACAATCAAAGCAAATTAAAAACATACTAAATTTTTTCAAATTGATAACTTCATAATATATTAAAAATACAAATTAACCGATGCGTTCGAAATTTAAATGACCCACAACCTAAGATACTAAACCAAAATAACCCCTAATCATTATCAGAATAGAAATCCTCATTATCGTCCTCAGAACAATATTTTGGATTTCTTAAGACATATTTTCTTTCTGTAGATGTTAGTTCTCTACCTGTTGATGATGCTTATTCTTCGGCCAACTTTACCATGTAAAATCTACAACATATTGACTCTTTTAACGATATAAAGAATAATCTCACCTAAAGAAGACTCTTTTAGCAACTACATTAGTTGAATAATTGTAGACGCTATTGTATTGTTGTATGAAGGAAAGATACTCAATTTATAAAAGTTCAAAGCCTTTTCCATCAAGAGAAAAATTATTTATTTTCTTTTAAAAGTAAAATATAATTATGATAAAGAAATCGTAATGAAATAAGAATATCAAGACAAACCCCTAACAGTTACCTCAGTGACTTTGAAAAATATAAACTGTGATCAAGCAATAAAGAACTAGATCTCATCTCAAAACTATCACAAGGTCAAATACTTATTTGACATGTTTACCCAAAAAGCAGAGCCTAAAAAATTCGCCAAGTCATGTTGATGGGACTAATTGAGAGCTATCCTAAGATTAGAAAAGAATCCAATTATATTGGATATAAAATTGTTGCACCCTGCGTCAAGAAAAAACTAAAGAGGAGAGGTCTACTTGGATAATTTTCCAATGATTAAGTGATAAATTAACATAAAAATATATATACTCCATATTAAATCACTCTGATTTAGTGATAACAATGTACAAAATTACATATATCATGCATTTGTTAAATTTGTACAAATATCGAGTGTGTGGGCGAATTTTTTACTCCATTTAATTGGAGTGTCAATTGGAAGAGTGTAGCTTTGGTTTTCAAATGACAGGACTAGGAGAAACAGAAAGCATGGACTTTTCCGCAATTATCATTCAACAAATGCAGTAAATATCGTCTTGCATGACCAACTTCCGGAGCATCAATAATGCGAGTCCGCAGCTTAATTGACCCAAAAAGTGGGTTTATGCACCAAAATAACCCATAAAAAAGTGACCAAAATACTTTTTGCGCACTTGATACCTATATAAACCCCTAGCTGGTCATTTTCAAGTCACTCTTCACCTCCTCCGTTTTCACACTTTCAACATACTTCACCCTCCCCCACCCCCCTCCTCTCCTAAAATCATGTCTCAAAACTCCGAAACGTCAAACTTTGCTATAGAACCCGATGTTTGTGAATGCGGTTCTTATTGTAATATAAAAACATCAAAGACCCAAGATAATCCGGGTCATCGTTTTGGCGTTGTAAAGTGCCCGAAGTAAGTGTTTTTACAAGTTTTTAGGGTTTAATTTTATTTTCACATTATCTACATATTTTACTTTCAAAAACGGATTATCTTGTAATGTTTATAGGATATGAATGGTTGCAAACATTTTCTTTGGGAAGATAGCATTCCCGTGGATAAAACGTTGGCGGCGAAGTTTAAAAAGGCTCCTGTTGATAGAGATACCGCGACCTCATATATTACTAGAGATACCGTGAAGTTTGACTTGCAGTTTAAGCTTACGAAAGCTCAAGAAAAAATTGACCTTTTGGAGGTCTTGCTAAAGAATCCAAAGAAAAACAAATTTTTTTCAAGGCTAATCTTAGAGATATTCAACACGAGAAAAATGCTTTGAAAGAAAAACTGAAATTTTGGAAGATTATTTGTGCTATCTTGTTGTTGTTTATTATTTCTATGCATTTTGTTTATTAAGTTTATTAATTCTATGTTATCTTTATGTATTTTGTTTTTACTAGCTGTATGTTTTCACGTATTATGTAATCAGCACCTTTTATGTTCTAATTTATTTGTATTTTCTTTAAAATTGTGAATTGTTGAATTTTTTATGTATTATTAACTCCAAGAAGCTTATATAAATTAATAATAAACTATAAGAATCAAAGAAAATTAAAAACATACTAAATTTTTCAAATTCATGACTTCATAATATATTAAAAAAATACAAATTAACCGCATGAGTCCGAAACTTAAATGACCCAAAAACTAAGATACTAAACCAAAATAACCCCTAATCATCATCAGAATAGAAGTCCTCAATATCGTCCTCAGAATAATATTTTGGATTTTTTTAAGACATATCTTCTTTCTGTAGATGTTAGTTCTCTACCTGTTGATGAAGCTTGTTCTTCGATCAACTTTACCATGTAAAATCTACAACGTATTGACTCTTTTAACGATATAAAGAATAATCTCACCTAAAGAAGACTCTTTTAACGACTACATTAATTGAATAATTGTAGACGCTATTGTGTTGTTGTATGAAGGGAAGATACTCAGTTTATAAATGTTCAAAGCCTTTTCCATCAAGAGAAAGATTATTTATTTTCTTTTAAAAGTAATATATAATTATGATAAAGAAATCGTAATGAAATAAGAGTATCAGGACAAACCTCCTAACAGTTACCTCAGTGACTTTGTAAAATATAAATTGTGATCAAGCAACAAAGAACTAGACCTCATCTCAAAATATCACAAGGTCCAACACTTAAGATTAAAAAAGAATCCAATTATATTGGATATGAAATTCCTGCACCCTGCATCAAGAAAAAACTAAAGAGGGGAGGTCTACCTGGATAACTTTCCAATGATTAAGTGATAAATTAACATAAAAATATATATACTCCGTATTAATTAATCACTCTGATTTAGTGATATCAATGTACAAAATTACACATGTGATGCATTTATTAAATTAGGACAAATATCAAGTGTGTGGACGAATTTTTTACTCCATTTTAACCGGAGTGTCAATTGGAAGAGTGTAACTTTGGTTTTCAAATGACAGGACTAGGAGAAACAGAAAGCATGGACTTTTCAGCAATTATAATACAACAAATGCAATAAATATCGTCCTACATGACCAACTTTCGGAGCATCAATAATGCGATTCCGCAACTTAATTGATCCAAAAAGTGGGTTTAGGGATCAAAATAACCCATAAAAAAAAGTGACCAAAGAACTTTTTGCGCACTAATTTAGTGCGCAAAAGGTACTTATATAAACCCCTAGGTGGCCATTTTAAAGCCGCTTTTCACCTCCTCCATTTTCACTCTTTCAACATACACCACCCCCCCGGCGTGCGCGCGCGCCTAAAATCATGTCTCAAAGCTTCGAAACGTCAAACATTGCTATAGAACCCGATGTTTGTGAATGCGGTTATTATTGTAATCTAAAAATATCAAAGACCCAAGATAATCCAGGTCGTCGTTTTGGCGTTGTAAAGTGCCAAAAGTAAGTGTTTTTACAAGTTTTTAGGGTTTATTTTTATTTTCACATTATCTACATATTTTACTTTCAAAAACTGATTATCTTGTAATGTTCATAAGATATGAATGGTTGCAAACATTTTCGATGGGGAGATCGCATTCCCATGGATAAAACGTTAGCGGCGAAGTTTAAAAAGCCTCTTGTTGATAGAGATACCGCGACCTCATGTATTACTAGAGATACTGTGAAGTTTGACTTGCCGTTTAAGCTTACGGAAGCTCAAGAAAAAATTGACCTTTTGGAGGTCTTGCTTAAAGAATCCAAAGAAAAACAAAGGTTTTTCAAGGCTAACCTTAGAGATACTCAACACGAGAAAAATGCTTTGAAAGAAAAAACTGAAATTTTGGAAGATTATTTGTGCTATATTGTTGTTTTTACTAGTTGTACGTTTTCACGTATTATGTAATTGACACCTTTTATGTACTTATTTATTTGTATTTTCTTTAAAATTATGAATTATTGAACTTTTTAGGTATTATTAACTCTAAGAAACTTATATAAATTAATAATAGACTATACTAGTCAAAGCAAATTAAAAACATACTAAATTTTTTCAAATTGATGACTTCATAATATATTAAAAATACAAATTAACCGCATGCATGCGTCCGAAA
This sequence comes from Lycium barbarum, assembly GCF_019175385.1. Lineage (NCBI taxonomy): Eukaryota > Viridiplantae > Streptophyta > Magnoliopsida > Solanales > Solanaceae > Lycium > Lycium barbarum. The sequence goes on along the minus strand of NC_083339.1, from coordinate 123,756,402 downwards.
CTTAAATGACCCACAAACTAAGATACTAAACCAAAATAACCCCTAATTATCATTAGAATAGAAGTCCTCAATATCATCCTTAGAACAATATTTTAGATTTCTTAAGACATGTCTTTTTTCTATAGATGTTAGTTCTCTACCTGTTGATGATGGTTGTTCTTCGGCCAACTTTATCATGTAAAATCTACAACGTTTTGACTCTTTTAACGATATAAAGAATAATCTCAGCTAAAGAAGACTCTTTTAGCGACTACATTAGTTGAATAATTGTAGACGCTATTGTATTGTTGTATGAAGGAAAGTTTCTCAATTTACAAAAGTTCAAAGCCTTTTCCATCAAGAGAGAGATTATTTATTTTCTTTTAAAAGCAAAATATAACCATGATAAAGAAATCGTAATAAAATAAGAATATCAAGACAAACCCCCTAACAGTTACCTCAGTGACTTTGAAAAATATAAACTGTGATCAAGCAATAAAGAACTAGATCTCATCTCAAAACTATCACAAGGTCAAATACTTATTTGACATGTTTACCCAAAAAGCAGAGCCTAAAAAATTCGCCAAGTCATATTGATGGGACTAATTGAGAGCTATCCTAAGATTAGAAAAGAATCCAATTATATTGGATATAAAATTGTTGCACCCTGCGTCAAGAAAAAACTAAAGAGGAGAGGTCTACTTGGATAATTTTCCAATGATTAAGTGATAAATTAACATAAAAATATATATACTCCATATTAAATCACTCTGATTTAGTGATAACAATGTACAAAATTACATATATCATGCATTTGTTAAATTAGTACAAATATCGAGTGTGTGGGCGAATTTTTTACTCCATTTAATTGGAGTGTCAATTGGAAGAGTGTAGCTTTGGTTTTCAAATGACAGGACTAGGAGAAACAGAAAGCATGGACTTTTCCGCAATTATCATTCAACAAATGCAGTAAATATCGTCTTGCATGACCAACTTCCGGAGCATCAATAATGCGAGTCCGCAGCTTAATTGACCCAAAAAGTGGGTTTAGGGACCAAAATAACTCATAAAAAAAGTGATCAAAATACTTTTTGCGCACTAGGTACCTATATAAACCCCTAGCTGGCCATTTTCAAGTCACTCTTCACCTCCTCCGTTTTCACACTTTCAACATACTTCACCCTCCTCCCACCCCCCTCCTATCCCTAAAATCATGTCTCAAAACTCCGAAACGTCAAACTTTGCTATAGAACCCGATGTTTTTGAATGCGGTTATTATTGTAATATAAAAACATCAAAGACCCAAGATAATCCGGGTCGTCGTTTTGGCGTTGTAAAGTGCCCGAAGTAAGTGTTTTTACAAGTTTTTAGGGTTTAATTTTATTTTCACATTATCTACATATTTTACTTTCAAAAACGGATTATCTTGTAATGTTTATAGGATATGAATGGTTGCAAACATTTTCGATTGGAAGATAGCATTCCCGTGGATAAAACGTTGGCGGTGAAGTTTAAAAAGGCTCCTGTTGATAGAGATACCGCGACCTCATGTATTACTAGAGATACCGTGAAGTTTGACTTGCAGTTTAAGCTTACGGAAACTCAAGAAAAAATTGACCTTTTGGAGGTCTTGCTAAAAGAATCCAAAGAAAAACAAATTTTTTTCAAGGCTAACCTTAGAGACACTCAACACAAGAAAAATGCTTTGAAAGAAAAACTAAAATTTTGAAAGATTATTTGTGCTATCTTGTTGTTGTTTATTATTTCTATGCATTTTGTTTTTAAAGTTTATTACTTCTAAGTATTTGTTTGTTATTTATATGTATTTTGTTTTTACTAGTTGTACGTTTTCACGTACTATATAATCGACACCTTTTATGTACTAATTTATTTGTATTTTCTTTAAAATATTGAATTGTGGAACTTTCTATGTATCATTAACTCCAAGAAGCTTATATAAATTAATAATAGACTATAACAATCAAAGCAAATTAAAAATATACTTAATTTTTTCAAATTGATGACTTCATAACATATTAAAAATACAAATTAACAGCATGAATCCGAAAATTAAATCACCCACAAACTAAGATACTAAACCAAAATAACCCCTAATCATCATCAGAATAGAAGTCCTCAATATCATTCGAAAAATAATATTTTGGATTTCTTAAGACATATCTTCTTTGTGTAGATGTTAGTTCTCTACCTGTTGATGATGCTTGTTATTCGGCCAACTTTACCATGTAAAATCTATAATGTATACTCACCTAAAGAAGACTCTTTTAACGACTACATTAATTGAATAGTTGTAGATGCTATTGTGTTGTTGTATGAAGGGAAAATACTCAATTTATAAAAGTTCAAAACCTTTTCCATCAAGAGAAAGATTATTTATTTTCTTTTAAAAGTAAAATATAATTATGATAAAGAAATCGTAATGAAATAAGAATATCAGGACAAACCACCTAACAGTTACCTCAGTGACTTTGCAAAATATAAACTGTGATCAAGGAACAAAGAACTAGATCTCATCTCAAAACTATCACAAGATCCAATACTTATTTGACATGTTTACCCAAAAAGCAGAGCATAGCAAACTCGTCAAGTCATATTGATGGGACTAATTTAGAGCTATCCCAAGATTAGAAAAGAATCCAATTATATTGGATATGAAATTCCTGCACCCTGCATCAAGAAAAAACTAAAGAGTAGAGGTCTACCTGGATAATTTACCAATGATTAAGTGATAAATTAATCACTCTATTTAGTGATAACAATGTACAAAATTGCATATGTCATGCATTTATTAAATTAGTATAGATATCGAGTGTGTGGGCAAATTTTTACTCCATTTTAACTGGAGTGTCAATTGGAAGAGCGTAGCTTTGGTTTTCAAATGACATGATTAGGAGAAACAGAAACATGGACTTTCAGCAATTATCATGCAGCAAATGCAATAAATATCGTCATGCTTGACCAACTTCCGGAGCATCAATAATGCGAGTCCGCAACTTAATTGACCCAAAAAGTGGGTTTAGGGACTAAAATAACCCATTTAAAAAAAGTGACCAAAGTACTTTTTGCGCACTAATTAAAGGTACTTATACAAACCCTAGCTGGACTGTAAATTTGAAGAGTGTAGCTTTGGTTTTCAAATGACAGGACTAGGAGAAACAGAAAGCATGGACTTTCTAGCAATTATCATATAACAAATGCAATAAATATCCCCCTGCATGACCAACTTCCGGAGCATCAATAATGCTCTTTTGAAACTATCACTGCTAAAAAGTAAGAATTGATGATAGATAACTTCGTAGCTAGACAACAACTTTGTTGCTAATCCTATTTAAAAGAAGGACTAGAGACTGATTATCAAAAATTCTATTAATTACGAGCAATTTAGTGACAAAATAAAGTTCGTTTGTAAGTTTTACTCTTTTTTGTTGTATAAATTAATGATGCACGCTAGTGCCTATCGTTGCAAACATTATGATGAGTTGATGTCAAAAGGAGGCGTCTGGTAATAATGCTCATTAGGTAGAGTTGTTTTCATTGATTCCAACAAAAAAAATGAGAGGATAAAGGGATATGCAATTCCCGGCCCTTCACATTTTCACAGCAAATGCCGAAGATGTCAAATGCTCATTCATTCCCTCTTTTTGCCGCATGTTTCTTTACAAAAGAAATAAGAGATTCATCGTCATGAGCCAACTCGTGGGTCGAGCGGGCACTCACGCTAACCCCCTGGTGGGCGAACCCTTCCCTTAACTTATTTTATTTAAAGAAAATATGCGGAAAATTAGGCAAACATAAGCAACCTCAATCTACACACACACACATAAGTACTAAATAAGTGTGGAAATACATGACATAACGCCAACAGATCTGGTTTGAAACACAGTAGAAGAGCCACTATCATAAAGCAAGTCTAATGGATACTAAGTCTCAAAAATACATAAATGTAGTCTGTCTATGAAACCAAAGTAGACAGATAAAAAAGGAGGGGATTTCGGGTTGCGAATCTAGCAATGCTGAACCCAGAATCTCCTGGAGTAGGCCTCGGGGTCACTCAGGAGGTTGAGATGTGGATCCTGTAACAAACTTTGCACTCAAAGAAAGAGTACAACAAGAGAGGTATCTGTACTACACTGGTACTGGTAGATATCATAGCCCGACAAAAATTAGTTAACATATATGAAAGACAGAAACGAACAGGTAGATAGATAAGCAATCAACATATAGCAATAATAATCAAAATTTTCACCAAACAGTAGTCACAAAGAATCTCAAAAGTTCAAGTCATGAGCCTAGGTGGAGTCACTAAACCACAAATACTGCCAAGTCAATATTCAGATCTTCACCATAACAACAGTTCAACAATCAATACCAAGAATCAAAAATAAAATGTCATATAATGATATGGGATGAAATGTAATGATATGCAATGCAATGCAATGCACTGGCCAACCTTTCGTACCATATACACATGCTAAGGACAAAGTTTCATAGTCATGACCCATGGGGGACCCGCGCAATCCATGTACACCTCATCTCAGCAAGACACCTCAAATATCGAGCACTCTCTCGCTCCGATAAATGACTCGGATCAAGAGCACACATTTCCCTCCGGTAACAATCTCGAATCATGGACTCTTATCTTTTTTTTACGCTCTCCGACAAAGAACTCGGAGGCTACACTCTCTCACTTATCATCATTTCAAACCACGGTTCATATCATATCAACATATGGAATAAAAATGTATTCCATGCATGATATCAATCATCAACAGTAAATCACATCAAATCTCATCCGTACTAGTCATAAAGTACATATCAAATTTCAGCACAATTTCAGCCTTTTTCATTATCTCTTCTTTTTTCGATGATAAGTGAGAGAGAGATGAATGCAAACGCATATCACAAATATAACACATATGGCGACAAGTCCACATAACAACTGACGGAACCAACCTAATTAGCTTTCACCTCTACACCATGCCCGAAGGCTTATCATGCTTTTGTCACGATCCGATCGGAGGACTATGACGGGCACCTGGAGCTAACCTACCGAGCACCACTAGACATTCGTACATCACATAATAATACCTGAGTGGGCCATAATAATACCTGAGTGTGTCATCAAGATGATCTTAAGTACACAAGCCGACAAGGCTAACAAAATAATGATATAACAAAATGTAGACCGAGAAGTTCATGAAACATCTAACTGTGCATATCTGTCTATGAGCCTTTACTGAAATGCATACCATAATAAGGACGGGACAGGACGCCGCCATGCCCAAATGTACACAAAAGAATCATACCAAGCTGAACTGTAACTCCGGAACAAGTGGAGTGCTCCTGTTTAAACGCTGAGAAATAGCCTAAGGGTCTGATCCGTCTCTCTGTCTACCTGCGGGCATGAACGCAGTGACCACAAACAAAAGGACGTCAGTTACCACTAATGTACCGAGTATGTAAGGCATGGAAAATAACATAATAAGGATATGAAGGTAACATGAGATAAGAGAATAACCTGTACATCTGAATGCCTTTTAAGGCGGATGCCATGCATGCTTTCCTTTTAAAAAAATATTTTTCATACATATGCATATATCATAATACCGTGCCCGGCCATAATAGTCTCAGTGTTATCCGTACCCAATTGCAGTGGTGTGCACAATAGGTACCGTACCCGGCCGACTATAGCACAACTCGGTGTCAGAAAATAGCTTTCTCCATATATATATATATATATATATATATATATATATATATATATATGCATGAGAGCTCAAAGAAACGTTACGAATCTATCGGAGTGACGTAAGGTCGGTATACCTCCGATTACCATTATGGATCTAACAACGTCGACATATCTCACCTTGAAGAAATCAATGACCATAAGATGAGATCAACAACCATAAACAAGATCAATAATCATTAGACAAGGTAAATAAACATGAGACAATATCAATAACATCATAAGAGGATCAAGAACATAAGCTTCCAATATTTCCAAGTGTGGAGTCATTATGGATATCATTCGTTTAAGTAAATATCAATAAGATCATGCCATAAGAAACAACGGGACAACCTTAACATACCTCGTCATCTACTTAACCACTCAACGTCTACCTTCATGAGCTTGTAAATCTACATTCAAGATGATTTACACTAAGGTTAAGTCCTTGAAACGTTTATAAGGTCAAACGAAATTTGGGCAGCATTTCCCCTATATTACCTACTTCCACCAAGCTTCAAAACAACTCCCAAACATAAATACTAACATCATCAATACCATAGCCAAAATATTACATTCAAATTAGACTCAAATCAATCCAAAACTCCCTTTCAAAATCAATCCATAGCCATCAACTTCAACTTAATAACTTATGATTTCTCTACTATAATTCTCTTCACTTTAAGACTTGCTAAACCTTCAAGTCAACTCAACATAAGAAATAAGATGAAGAACATACCTTATACTTGAAGAAATTCAACTCACACAACTTTCTTTAAGACCAAATTCACCACATCTCCAAGAGTAAACAAGAACAATCACCTTCCATGAACTAGTTGGGGATTTTAGAGCTTTATCTTCTCTTGAATTGATTTTTGATGTTTATGGATGATGGAGAGAGCTTAGAGGATCACTAGGGTTCTATTTTGGTGAACAAATGAGCCCCAAGTCATGGGAAATCAATTTATAGACTAAGGAAAAATTTCCACCGACACAAAGTACACCAAAATGTACTGGCCGTACTTCAATGTACATCCCGTACATTCATCCCGTACCTAGAACTGGAAAATTCTGGAAAATGAGGTACGGGACATACAATTTTTACGGGCCGTACTTTATCCCGTACTTTTCAGAGTTGCGATATGCTAGTTGCATTGGAAAGACGACTCACTGAACTTGAATTTACATAGGTTATGCATTTCATAACTCCTTCTATTCTAGGATATATACCTCGGCAAAATACATCAAATCAACCCTAAACTATACCTTACATGTCGATGTCACACTTAAACTATACCGGTGACCTAACACACACTCGAACATCTTAAAAGTGAATTATTTTACTCCCTAAGCTGCTGATGTGGCACAAAATATCAAAATAAAAATAAAAAAGCGCGTTTTGATTAGAATTTTTTTTTTTTAATTTAAAGATTATTTTTTTTAACCCCACCCCACCCTTACCCACCCCTTTCTTCTTTATTTCCTCCCACCCCACACTTCTTCTTCTTCATCACGCCCCACCCCCGTCCCTTTCTTCTTCCCCCTCCCCCAGGCCTTTTCTTCTTCACGCCCTATTTTCCATGTCTTCTACTTAATTTTTTTCTCATTTCACTTCTCTACAACTTAATTTCTTCATCAATTCATTTTTTCTCATCAAACTCATTATAAATTTCACCACCCCTCTTCATCTTCAAACCCAATTTTTGTTCTCCATCTTGAACCACGCCCCCACCCACCTGCTTTCCTCTTCTTCTTCTTCTTCTTCTTCTTCTTCTTCTTCTTCTTCTTCTTCTTCTTCTTCTTCTTCTTCTTCTTCTGAAAACCCCCTCATTTTAACTACCCTATAGGTATTATATTTTCAAAGAGGCGAGCTACGATTTTGATAGCGGGTTTGGTGATGGGTGCAAAATTTACTGTGGTTCTTGCAATTTTGGATGGTTTCAATGGTAGTGATGTGATTCCAGTGGTGAATTTAGCTGCAGGTTTGAATTTATGGTGGTTGTTTGCAATTGTTTTATGATGGAAGTGGTGGTTATGGTGTGATTCCGATGGTCGATTTTTGGATCTATGGTGGTTTTGGTTACTGGGTGTTGGTCGGCAAGTTTGTTCACCGGCCACCATTTCTCCTAGCGAGGTTGGCTAGATTTTTTTTTTTTGGTGGAGAAGATAAGTATGATACATGGCATCGCGTGGAACGCAGTAGCAAAAAAATCATGAGAAATTTAGACTTTCAGAGAATGCTACGATTGATTAAGCTGTGAATCTAGCAGTGGTGGTGGGATGAATTTGGTGGTGGGTGATTATATCCATGGTGGTTGAGTGGTTGCATTTTTTATGAATGTGATGGAGAAGGAATTAAATGACATGGATTTTTTTTTAAAAACAAATTTGGCAGTTTATTGATGTGGCATTGACGTGGCGCTGACATGGCGGGCGAGTGTATTACACCTCCCCATGTGCAGCTGGTTATAAATGTATGAGGGGTAAAATAATTCACTTTTAAGATGTTCGAGTGTGTATTAGGTCACCGGTATAGTTTGAGTGTGATATCGACATTTTGGGTATAGTTTAGGGTTGATTTGATGTATTTTGCCTATATAACTCTCTCAATTTAGACAAAAAATCTTGTCCAAAATTCTGCCAAGTTTTTTCAAAGTTTCGACAAACTTAATTCGTTCGATTTGCTTGATCCTGAAACCTTTAGAAGCTTGCTTAGGACTTGCTAAAAGTCTTCCTTAACCTTATAAGGGTTCCATGATGTTGCACCTTGGAAATTTCGTGTCGCCTGCATTGTGAGTGAACTAACACAAGACTAAAGGGGACATGAAGCCCTTATAAGGATAAGAAGGATATTTGATAACTTTACGCACGTACTCCAAGGTTTCAGAATTAAACGAATCGGTGAAAGCGAGTTCGTTGAAGGAATTGGAGTTTGAGTTATGTTTTGGACAGATTTCATGGCATTGGAGTTATACATTTCTTAGCATCACTTTGATAAAGATATATAGAGCCCCTTGGGTGGTTAATAAAGTTTTATACAAGTTCCAAGAAGGTTCCATGAGGATTGGAGGTCAAACGAATCGAAAAGAACACGGTTTCGCGAAGCCAGGAAGTGCAGCGGTAGTGTGCGGCCGCACATTGAGTCTGTTGACCCGCACACTGGTTGCCAACTCATAATTTTGGGTGATTTCACTGCCCAACATCAGTTTTGGGCGGAGGAAGGAGTGTGCGGCCGCACACTGAGTGTGCAAGGCCGCATACGCATCACAAAGTAGGGTCGGGGGGTGATTTTGTCACCTTTTTATATCCCAAACGACCCAAACTTCATTTCCAACTTTCCACACTCATTTCCTTACATTTCTAGAGGCTTCCTAAGAGTTCTTGAAGGTTCCCAATCACCCCACACCTCTCCGTATAATCAAGAGAGAGAATCAAACATCAAAAGGAATCCACGGGAGGTAATTGTTCTTGCTTCTCTTCAAAGTTGAGGTAAGCTTGATCTTGAAAGGAGTTGGGGAAGGTGAATTTATTCCATAATAAGGTGTGATATTCCTATTACTCATATGTTTAAGTGATATAAAGGTATAATAACTCTTATGGGGGAGAAAATCTAAAGTAGAAAAGCCATACAGGTTGAGGTGAAGAAGATGACTATGAGTGAAATTGAAAAGAGGGTTTTGGATGAATAGGGGATTTTATTGAATATAATTTCTTGATTTTGATATTATGAATGTTGTTAATGGTATTTGGGAGTTCTTTTGCCATATGGCGGAAGTTGATGAAATAGGGGAAATGCTGTCCAAATTTCGTTAGTTCGTTATTAGCACTAGTTTGAACTTAGAAGTGTTTTCAAGACTTAACTCTAGTATGAATTATCTTGAATGTAGATTTGCGAACTTGGAAGGAGAACGTTAAGTGATTAAGAAGGCGTAAAGGTATGTTAAGGCTTTCCTTCTTTCTTTTGACATGACCTTATGATACGAACCAACAACGAGTAAGCGAGCTTCCATATTACTCTACTCTTAGAAGCATTAGGAGTACTTCAATCTTTGATGTTCATGTACCCCGTTTATGATTGTTCCTTCTGTTCATGGGTCCAGTTTTATGTATACAGTTTAATCACGCATTACATTCAATCATATATGCATATTGACCTGTGACCAGAAGACGTTATATACACAAGTATTATATATATATGGTGTACGGGGAAATGAACAGGCGCTATAGACGCATTACCACCTGATCAGCTGGTGCACCAGAATGTTGAGATATGGATAGGGTTGCACGCTCCCCAGCAACGTATATGATGATGATGGCCGCCGAGAGGGCGATATGATATGATGGGATGCCCATAGAGACGTAACAGACGTTATATACGCATATATACATATGACCCATATTGATGGGCATGAGCATGATTATCGTTGAGAGCATGCGCCCATAGAGGCATTTTCAGTTATACAAATTTATGCATACTTACAGATACTGGTTCATACAAATCTTTGTGGACAGTCAGTTATATTTGAGTTCTAGATTCAGTTCATGATTCTTATGCTTTTGCTACTCTTATGCTTTACATACTCAGTACATTATTCGTACTGACTCCCCGTTTCTCAAGGGGCTGCGTTCGTGCCTACAGGTTCAGGTAGATCGATATGTGGTCCATCTTAGTAGGAATTCTATCTAGCAATGGTCAGTGCGCTCCATCGATCCGGAGCTGCAGTCTATTTTGGTATGCTAGCCTTTTGAAATATACATGCATATGGGTATGACGGGGCCCTGTCCTGTCTTTTTTACAGCGTTTATTCCAGTAGAGGTCTGTAGACATTTGTATGTAGTAGTCAGATAATGTAGCCTTGTCGGCTTCTATTCTTTTGTGTTCAATATATGCAGCAGCCCAGCTAGCTTGCATTGTTCTTTCAGCATGTTTATGTACGTACAGGTTGTACAAAGTTCTTAATATTACCCCCTTTTTATGAGGCAATATGAGTTCAGTTTAAGATGTTTATGGGCCCCCTGATGTTCAGTAAGCTTCAGATATGAGTACAGGGGTGTTTGATCGCTAGAGGTCAGACACTCGTCATGACTCATCGGTTTGGGTCATGATAGAAGTGGTAATCAGAGTAGTTCCGTCCAAGGATTGTCTACAGACCGTGCTTGGTAGAGTCTTATTTATGGGTGTGTTGTGCGCCACACTTATAAATAGGAGGCTGCAGGACATTTAGGGTGGTTACTTTCTTTTCCTATCTAGATCGTGCGATAGAGCCAAGTTTTAGGATATGAGATTCTTAACCCTATCTCTAGTTGTTTTGTAGTTGAAAGATGGCTTCTGTAGGGAAGAAGGTTGATGGTTCAGGGGCTTTAAGGGGAGACAGACCCATAGAAGGCACGGGAAGGAATTACAGGTAAGGTGGGAAATTCAAATAACCCAAGCTTGTTGTTATCTGCGGAACAAGGTTCAAATGGAAACCAATATAGTTAGTATGGTTGTAGAAGGATAATAAGAGGGGGAAACTTTCTCAACTACAGTTGGATCGATTTGTCCCAGCTCAAAGTTCCAGAATAGAACCAAGGTTAGGATTTCGATCGTTGAAATTTCAGGATTTGGGTAATAAAATAAGAAAATGAAGCTCTCCGCTTAATTGAATGTTAAGAGTATTGAAGACCAGTATAAAATGGTTGCGTTGGCATCAGTGCCGAAATGCAGGATTTACTGTTAGTAATTTTAGCGAGGAAGTAAGGGAGTATGTGCATAAGAGGTAGTTGCTAGCATATAAGCCCCTGTGTAACATGATTGGTTGAAGTTTTGTGAAGTGATGTTCAGAAGTGCTATACGAGGCGAGAATTGTTACTTCAGACTTTTTTCATATTAATCAACCTTGTGTGATTGTGTTGCATATTATATATGCTTCTATATTTGGCCCTGTGAGGCACGAGATGCATTTTCTGGGCTGTGTGCAGGTTTAGGATTGTAGTAATTACAGAAGAAACTCTGTTGAAATTTTTCGGGACATAAAGGAAACTATTGAGTACGCACACAACCTTCGGGTAAGACTGCTACAAGGGATGAGGTTTAGTAATGAATAACTAGAGATGAGACTGGAAAAAAATTGTGGAATAGATTTAATAACCCTAGGCCTGAAAGAGTGAATAGCGGGATAGTGTGATGAGTAGATGAAAATAGGATATAAGGGTACAAAGAAGAAGTGAAATAGTTCTTTAAACTAGAAAGTCGAGAAGGAGTTGAATGCTTATATAACGAGGAAGCCAAGGAGACGAGTCGTTCCAAAGGGAATTATACGTTGAAGAATAGTTGACCGACCTTTATGTAATTTACATAAGATTGAGATATGAGACAGACTTGATACATATGCGCATATATGCAGACTGGATACGAGTTAGCCAGCCAAAGCTTGACCTATGGTTGTAAGTGAAAACATATAGGTTGCAACAGAACAGCCCGACAGATCCTTAACAGCGTTACGGGACAAGAGATGGAAAAAACAGAGGCTTCATGGGATTTGAGATTTAGCAAGGATAACTACGCAACATGGGTCCATTGATATTTTAATAAAAAGAGAATGATAACCAAGGAAAGGAAAAAGGTAGAATAATAAGATCGTTGGAAGCAAGAAAAGAGCGTCAATTATAAGGATGATGATGCTTAATGTCTAAAAGGGATAGGATACGGAATGCAAGAATTTCCAAGGGTTGTTAATTTTCTGAGTGTTAAAGAAAAGTTACGATCAGTTAGAAAAGATAAAAGAACGATGCATGTCACAGAGTAAGCTAGATAGTGATGAAGGCCTCCTTATCTCATAGAGTATATAGGCAAGGACGTGATATAGGATATAAAGATATATAAAATAGGAGTTGATTCGCAGGGTTGTATAAGACAAAGGGAGGACCAAGGTACAGAACATTTCCCTCCACAAGTTTTACTATTGAGCTAGTAATGTGAGGCTAAATAACCAATGAAGGAAGCAAGCTATATTTTTGGAAGAAATAACTGTGTAATGGAAAAAGAATGGGCGTTACTGTAGCAAGAAAAGAAGAGCAATACTAATAACCAGAGCAGATCTTTGAGAATGGAATTTCGTGCTAAGATATCATTACGGTAATGGAAGAGGGGATTAGGTAATTGAAGGAAGATAATTTCAGGAGGGATGATAAGGAAAATCATGAAGATCTTTTCAACAGAGAATTAGACCTATCCAGGGTTAATACGTCTATGGGAATATGTGACCTTTAATATATGTATTAAACTGATCAGGTGGGTTTAGAAAATGAACAGTTATGGTTAAGATCAGTCGTGGAAATCACTGGGAGTAAGTACCTGTAAGGAAAAGAAGAGCTAAGCGGGACGTCAAATATAGAGTGGGGAGGGGGGGGGGGGGTAACACCATATGGTGGGGAGATGAGACGAGTATGAGATCAGCAATATGCCTTGTTAGAAGATGGAAAGGCAATAACAGAGAATTGGACACTACCTCAAAGGGAATATTTCACTAGCAGATCGATGAAGTGTAAGGATAATTTGAGGATAAATATAACCACTCGGTCATATGAATGACTAAACAAAGATCGGGGGATAGCACTTTAAGGAGAGAATTATTCGGAGTTTCGAAATAAGGATGTAATAAGAAGCTCACTAATGGAAAGGCAAAAGGGGCAAAGAATGATTGAGTAAAATGACACCCGAGGTAGATAATGGACTAAGACGAGAAGTTAAGGGAAATAATCACTGTGAGCTGATTGTATGGGTGCAAAGTTTTATTATCGCAATACGGTTGGGAAAGTATTGTTCAGGGATAGTTTCAAAAGCAAGCATTGAAGTTAGAATCTAGTAACGTCGTTGTTGAGGGAAGGATGTGGAGTTCCAATATAAGAAAGCTGAAATGATAATGAACGAGTCGATACTTGATGGTAACAACCTGCGATGAGAAAATAATAAAAAGTGCATGATTATATAGAAGTGAAAGTTTATGATGATGCGAGAATTCCAGGCGTAGAATATTCAAGATGTGAGAGAACTAAAGCCATTTTCCAGCAAGTAGAATGGACCTAATGAGGAGTTAAAGACTAGTAGCAGCAGTACTGAGGATAATAAGGAATAAGTTCTTATAAGATAGCTTTATGGCATTAATATGAATTAGTATGGACCTAGAACTGAAATGGATACGCCTATTCTGGAAGTTAACGGAAGAGTATAGAATCATATATTATAGAGATGATACAAGTATATGTGAGGTTTGTTAAGATCACTAGAGCTTCAACTGATGGAGCGTAGCAAAGTCGAGAATATTAATTGCAAAGTATGGTATATGTTTGGAAATTTGAGTAAAGATATAGTATTCGAGAAGTGGTATATCTCTTAAACTAAAGCTCGAAAGAGGATTCGGGGATGGAGTATCTCAGCAAGATGGATTCCTAAGGTATCGAATAGACTTTATGTTATGTACAACAAGGGTAGAAGTCCTATTCAAAGACGACAAGGATGTATTATGACCTTGGTGGATCAATAGGAAGAACATGTTATAACAGTTCGTGGTCCTTTAATCAGTGAACAGAAGTCTGAGAGGCTGAAGTATCATATGGCTATGTCATTGAGGAGCGAGAGAATGATCAATATGAATTTCAAAATCGTAAGAGATCATTCGAGATATACATATGGTATTAACTAGTTAAGATGCCCAGTTTTCAACTAACGCTTGAAGAATAGTACCTTTAGCGAGACCTGAAGAATATAGATTACCTCAGTATTGTTTTCTACCTTGAGATAAGTGTGCAGTTAGAGAACACTTCTCCGACATCCAAGGATGTTCCACCAGTATATAGATATTAGAACTTTAAGGAGAATTGGGACTATTAGTATGGATTGAATTGCACATGGTATTAGTCGTCATTCTCATATCCAGATGGCTACTATGAAGTTCTATAAGAAAGAGGGAGTGTCAGACCGTTCGGAACCTGGAAACGCGCCCTGAAGAGAATTGTGAGAGGTGATAAGGGAAATAAGTTGACCCTTAGATACCTTAGATTCCGCAGAATGATAGTCACAGGACTTATGAGATTTCCCTTCAGAATTGGACTATGTACATTCAGTCTTTTACATGCATATGCTTTGCTAGTGTAATGAGAAGTCCCCCACAGATGTAATAATTGATGATATTCAGACTACAAAATAGTTATCGTGTGAGAAATTTCCTACTACCCTCCCAGATCGCCAAAGTCCTACGGTTATGGATTAAGAACCAGAGGTGTAGCCTCAGTGATAGCATTATGAAAGAATATGGAGATAGAAAATATGACTTGAAAACTAAGAAAGATATAAGATCCAGGTATTCACATTTGTTCCCACTCCCAAAGGAGACTCAGGCAGAGGCACCATTGTCCTCAGGTATGTAATGCTCTCTTTTAATGATTTCGTGGTCATGTGTGGCCATTGTTAATGTTATTTTTGTAGCCCTGTGAGGCGTTGTATAGCTTGGGTTTTTGTGGAAGGATGGTCGCAGCATATTTACAGGGCAAACTCTGCCGAAATTTTTATAAAATCCCTAAGAGTCTAACATTCGAGGACGAATGTTCTTAAGGGGGGAGGAATGTTACACCTTGGAAATTTCATGTCGCCTGCATTATGAGTGAACTAACACAAGACTAAAGGGGAAATGAAGACCTTATAAGTTTAAGAAGGATATTTTATAACTTTACGCATGTACTCCAAGGTTTTGGAATTAAACGAATCGGTGAAAGCGAGTTCGTTGAAGGAATTAGAGTTTGAGTTATGTTTTGGGAAGATTTCATGGAATTGGGGTTATAAATTTCTTAGAATCACTTTGATGAAGTGATATATAGCCCCTTGGATGGTTAATGATGTTTTATACAAGTGCCAAGAAGCTTCCATGAGGATTGGAGGTCAAACGAGTCGAAAAGAACGCGATTTCGCGAAACCAGAAGGTGCAGGGGCAGTGTGCGGCCACACATTGAGTGTGCTGACCCGCACACTGGTCGCCAACTCACCATTTTGGGTGAGTTCACTGCCCAAAATCAGTTTTGGGCGGAGGAAGGAGTGTGCGGCCGCACACTGGGTGTGGAAGGCCACATACTCATCGCAAAATGGGGTTGAGGGAGTGATTTTGTCACCTTTTTATATCCCAAACGAACCAAACTTCATTTCCAACTTTCCACACTTATTTCCCTACATTTATAGAGGCTTCCTAAGAGTTCTTGAAGGTTCCCAATCACCCCACACCTCTCCGTATAATCAAGAGAGAGAATCAAACATCAAAAGGAATCCATGAGAGGTAATTGTTCTTGCTTCTTTTAAAAGTTGTGGTAAGCTTGATCTTGAAAGGAGTTGGGGAAGGTGAAGTTTTTCCATAATAAGGTATGATATTCCTATTACTCATATGTTTAAGTGATATAAAGGTTTAGTAACTCTTATGGGGGAGAAAATCTAAAGTAGAGAAGCCATATAGGTTGAGGTGAAGAAGATGACTATGGGTGAAATTGAAAAGAGGATTTTGGATGAATTGGGGATGTTATTGAATATAATATCTTGATTTTGATATTATGAATGTTGTCAATGGTATTTGGGAGTTTTTTTTCCATATGGCGGAAGTCGATAAAATAGGGGAAATGCTGCCCAAATTTCGTTAGTTCGTTATTAGCACTAGTTTGAACTTAGAAGTGTTTTCAAGACTTAACTCTAGTATGAATTATCTTGAATGTAGATTTGCGAACTTGGAAGGAGAAAGTTAAGTGAGTGAGAAGGCGTAAAGTTATGTTAAGGCTTTCTTTCTTTCTTTATTTCTTTCTTTTGGCATGACCTTATGATACGGACCAACAACGAGTAAGCGAGCTTCCATATTACTCTACTCTTAGAAGCATTAGGACTCATCACGACTCATCGGTTTGGGTCGTGACACATGACCTCTCCGGCTTACGTTAGTTTACTTCCGACGCAAACGACGCAATATTTTTTTAGGTGTAACAGCTTTCCCCATCTATAACTACTTCTACAGATGCTTCACTAATCGAAGTCTAACCATAAGGTAAGCCGTAACTTACCTAAATGCTGAGCAGGCGCCACGAACTATCCAACACGAGCCTTCCCTTTGCGAAGAGCTTTCGGACAGTCAAAGTCTAATCATCAATATAATCTCCGATAGAAATCGAGTCTAACGATACCCATGTTACTGTAATACGATAAGAATCGAAAATAACCATTTAAAAGGAGACTCGGGCCCATAAAGGCAAAAACAGAAATTTCAGGTTTGAAAAGGTCAACCCCAAGCTTAAGGAGACCAAACATTAATTAATCACACAACTAGTCCCAAATTAGGATCATTAATTGGAAACCTCAAAATTAAATAAATCCCCCAATTTTTCATAATCAAACCCTAGAATTAAAGAGAGATTCAACTTCGCAACTAGTTTCCCCAATGATTAGAAGCTTAGAAATCAAGAAATCTTCCCAAAAAACTCATTAGCATTGAAAAGGGATTCACAAAAACATTTAGGGTTTATAACCCATCTTCCTCGACTTAAAAGATAAAAACTACCATGGATTACATCCTTTAACCATAAATAAATCACAAGGAGAGTACAAGGAACTTACCCCAAGAGAAATCACCAAAAAGCTCTACAAAATCGCTTGCAATCACTCTCTAGGTTTAGATTTTGTGAATGAAAGGAATGGGTTCAGAGTTGGGAATTTAAGAATCTGGAAAAAGCGATTCGCGCTTCTGCGGAAACCACTTCCGCATACACGATCTCGCATCTACGAAGAAAAGTCTGCAGATGCGGATTCATTAAACATGTCAGCACTCTACGCTTAAGCGGTCCCGCACTTGCGGAAAAGACCTTGCAGGTGCGAAACCGCTTTGACAAAGCGATTCTTCGCACCTGCGGACCAAGCCTCACGGAGGCAGACCCTCAGAAGCAGCCAAACCACCACAGAAGTGGTACACCTGAAACCAGTAAAATTTGGTTTTCACCAAGTACAACTCCAAACCCGATATTCATCCTAGACCTCCCGAATATAAACCAAATATGCATGCCAATGTAAAAACACACTATGAACTCACCCGTACCAAAAGAATTCCCAATGGAGGTCATCTTGACCCGGTCAACCACCAAAACCTCAAAAACAAGTTTCCAATCAAGTGGCCAAAATGCTTCCGAGTGCTTCCGGAACCGAACCAATCACCCTACCAAGTTATCGACTCTCCGAACCTCATGGAATCGCCGAAATTCTCAAAACGTTTCGTCTATCCAAAAGTCAACTATTGGTCAAAGGTTTTCACTTAAAGCGTCTAATTTCCTCAATTTTTAACCAAGACTCACTCGACTACCTCGGGGACAGTTCCACCCATTCCCACAAGCCAAACACGTTCTAACGAAGCTAGGGGAAGGGTCAACAGGGGTAAGATGGTCAAAAAGCCTAAACGACCAAACAGATTGTTACATCAGATACCAATTAAATAACTATTCGTCCTCGAATAGAGAAGAATGAAAAGTACAAAAACCGACGAGAATTCAAAGAATCTCTATTATAACTTCATGAAAATCTCCACCGGCAAAAAAACATACGCCGATCGAACTGCTTATTCCCTTTATCAATTAAAACTCTCTATAACTTAGCTCATGACCCAAAATTCTGTTTCTTCACAAATGATGTTCCTTTCACAGCTAATCCTCGAATATAAGAACTGACTCTGCTTGAGTTTCCTGATTTGATTATAATCACAGCTATGAACGTGATCGATTGGTCCCACACATATCACCCTGAACAACACAATATTTTAGATGTAGTCACAAACCATTGCCCACTCTGTACCGGTAAAATATTTTAATTCTATCAATCTTTCTCTCACACCTTCCAAGGCCGTCCTTCGCCCCAATATTCCTTTGGAACAAATAGACGCACACCTATCTCCTAGAAATTGGTATTTTGGTTGTTCTTATTATCTGGGAGTATTTATTTCTTATTTTTATTTCATAAGACAAATTAGGGAAAAGGGAAAATAAATATGCGAGGACAGGTTTTTTAGTTTTCCCCAAGTGGACGGGATAGTTGAATACAAAGAAGCTGTGGCATCACCATTCATATACAGCGACCGCTTCTTAGCATTATGCCTGTTAACCGGTTCGAACTGGACCGGTAACCGGTTAACAAACCGGCCGGTTTAAAAATCAGAACCGGCCACTGGTTCCAGTTTAACTGGTTCCGGTTTACCCGCTAAATAACTGAAACCGGACCGGTCCAGTTCAAAAGTGTCCAAAACCTCTTTTTGTTTTTTGTTTTTTGTATAGTATATATATATATATATATATATATATATATATATATATATATATATATTATAGTATTTATTAGTATATTGTAGGTATATTTACATATGTTATATAAGTTTATAAGTAAAGTTTATATATTTACTGACTAACAGCAATACAACATATATATATATATATATATATATATATATATATATATAAAGTTATATGCTTATGTTATACTACATATACCTAAAATATACTAAGAATATACTTATATATATCAATATACTTAGGTTATAAAACTTATATATATATATCTATATATATATATGTTTAAGTTATATGTATACTATATATACTTATATATTATAACTTAAGGTATTTATAGCTTAATTTTTTCTAAGTTTATAAATTCGTATTTTATCAATTAAGTATATTTATATTATAAGTATATTCTTAGTATATTTTAGTTATTTTTCAAGTATATAACTTTCTAGTTTTTAATTTAAGTAGATGTATATTATAAGTATATTCTTAGTATATTTTAGGCATATTCCTAACTTAATATAAGTAAAAATATGAACACAAGTAAATAGAAGAAAGCTCAATGAACCATATATTTTATTCATTCTTGGATAACATTTATTTGCAAGTTGCAGTTTTTTTTAACTTGCAAATAATACATGAGTTGCAAAGAAATAGTAGAATAATAAAATCACCAATTCTCAATCATTTGGTTAATTTCCCCCATATCATATTCGGCCATGGAGATATCTTCAAAGTCTTCCATTTGATCCGCTCCACTTGCTATCAAATCTTCAATCTCTTCCTCTTCGCCTTCCACCACTTCCAAGTTTTAGTTGCGTCGCTCCGATCTAATCCAATCGCGAATGCATACTAGTACTTGCAAAGCTAAATCCTGATAATGAGTGTCTATGGTCTCCAATTTGTTGTCTTCCTTGGCTAAATGCACTCTCCGAAGCCACGGTTGATACTTGAACCGTAAGGATATCTCGAGCCATTCTTGAGAGTATCAGATGACTTGCCTTGTATTTCTTCCACCATGCTAAGACGTCCAAATCATCCAGTTCCTTGATATCCACATTTGGCTGCATCAAATAAAAGTGATATTCATCAAAGTTTGCATTACAAGAAGGAGTTGGATGTGAATGTAAAACTTTTAAATGCGACAAACCCGACAAACCCTTTTTGCTACTTTGAGAAGTAGTAGGGCGTGGAGCAATGGGTGTAGCATTTCCTTCCAAATTAGAATAATGACTAAAAAATTTTCTAAACTCGGCATCAATAGCGAGGTCGACTTCAGCTAAAGATGGTTCAACTCCCACTCCAATTTCTAAAAATGTATAAATTTGATTAACCAATGCTTCAGTGTAAGACACTTTTAAACAAGGATTTAAAAGAGAACCCAATATAAATAAAGTTAGGATGGAAAAAAAATACTTCTTAAATTTTGTTGTCATATAAAAATAGCCGCTTGATAACCGGGTTTATGTTTATACTCTTGCAAAACTCTAGCTATTTCCGCTAAGTAGACTACAATTCCGATTACCGTGGGATAGAATTATTTAGAAAAAGAAAGAGTTGCATTATAAAAAATTTCTAAGAGTTCAACACATTCCTTAACATCTTCCCAATGCATAAAATTTAACCAATCATTATTGTTAATATTATATTTGTTGTGAACTTGTTGTATGGGAATCCTATACTCATATGCTTGTTGTAGCATAAAGTAAGTGTAGTTCCACCTAGTCTCAATTTCTACTTAAATTTTCCTAGGTCTAAGGTTATTTTCCACACAATAATTCTTAAAATCTATCAGTATACCCCTATTAGCATTACAAAAAAGAAACGCAACCGCCTCTCTAACTTTTTGAATAGAATCGTCAAAACACACAAGACCATCTTTAACAAGTAAGTTTAAAATGTGACAACTACATCTCACATGAAAAATATTTTTTAGCGGAGGGTTTAATTCTGTTTTTAAAATACCAATCGCCTTTGTATTATTAGAAGCATTATCTAAAGCAATACAAAGTGTTTTTCTATAAATGTTAAAAAATCTCATAATAGTAGACATTGAATCCGCTAAAATTTTTCCATCGTGACGACCTTTCCCTTCATCATATAAAAAAGCTATAATTGTTTTTTGCATAACCCAATTATTATCAACCCAATGACATGTAATAGCAAAAAAATCTAACTTGTTAAGACTAAGACTCAAATCAGCGGTAAGAGAAACATTACAATTTAAAGAATTAAATACATGGCGCAAATAAAATCTATATTTTTTATGCAAAGCTATAACATCCTCTTTACAAGTACTTATAGGAATACCCTCAAATAACGGATTATAACAACATTGAATGTAAGTAACAAACCCCAAACCCGAAGGAAAGGAAAATGGTAAATAATCATAAGCTACCATTTTAGCAATTTCTACACGCTCTTTTTTCTTGTCATACTTAAAATTTTTACAGGTTCGTGGGTCTATCGTCATTTGAATATCCCCCCCCCCCCCATTTGAACCCGTTTGCTCTCCCCAAACATCCATATGTTTCTTTCTCATATGACCATTTAGTGTACCCGTTCCACCATCCTTACTAGTTCCTTGCCTAAAAGCAAATACTTGTTTACATATGTTACATTTAGCTGTTTGGCTTTCCTTATCCTTAGTCATAAAATTTTAAATTTTAGCGGCTGGCTTACGAGTTCTAGGTGGTTTATCTTGTGTATGTGATTGTGCAGGACCTGTATCTCCTATGGGATTTTCGAGGGCTTGTGTTTCATCATCATCATCATCATCAATTTCATTAAAAGTTTCGGTATAATGTTGATGCATTGCCTCATGATCTAAAAGTGGATTATTTCCACCAACATCAATACCTAAATAAGGGTTTGTTTTCACAAATGTTTACTCATTAAACCCACTCCTAACAATACCACTACTTCCGGCACCCCGTCTAAATCTCTTCGCCATTATTAAATAGAATTAATTTAAATCACAAGAAAATAAATTGCAACAAATTAAATTGCGTAAATTAAATTGCAAAAAATAAAGATAGGGTTGGAACGAAGGTACTACAATTGAGAGATTGAGAGAAAGAGAAGAGTGAATTGGTGTGGATTAAAATGGAAATGGAGAGAGGTTTATATAGGGGTGGGGGATGGGTTAAAGTGTTAAAAAAAAGTTTGGGGAGTTGGGGGGGGGGGGGGGGGCGAAAATGTGGGTTTGGGACTGTTTGGAAGCGATCATTTTTGCAAATGGACCGTTGGCCAACGGTCCAACTAAGTAGCCCAACGACTACAATTAAAAAAAAAAAAAAATTCGACCGGTTTAACCGGTCCAGTTCCAAAAAAATCAAAACCGGACCGAAATTTAATAAACGGTTAACCGGAACCGATTAA
This sequence comes from Lycium barbarum, assembly GCF_019175385.1. Classification (NCBI taxonomy): domain Eukaryota; kingdom Viridiplantae; phylum Streptophyta; class Magnoliopsida; order Solanales; family Solanaceae; genus Lycium; species Lycium barbarum. The sequence continues at coordinate 123,733,970 of NC_083339.1, read as the reverse complement.
CCGATTTCGATTTTACTGGTCCGGTTATCGGTTTAAACCGGTTGATGGGCTTACTTAGCATCACAAATCAAACTGACACAATAATGTGTAGTCCCCGAATTTAGGGTGAGGTGGGTCAGCAGCACTATCTTACTAGTTCTATTGTTCCGTACTAGTAATTTGTATGGTACATATAATTTTATTCAACACCATATTTCAGAAATATAATATTCCAAATAAATACTTTAAACACTTCGGAGTATGATTGAAATATATTATAACATTGAAGCATTTTTCTTCATCGACTATCGGTTTTTTACTAGGTGGCCAATGTCCAAATCGATTTTAAACGAGACAAACAAAAAAGGAGGAAAGACCGCTCAATAAATGAAATTGCCGAAAGATTTTTCTTTGCACTGTTTGAAAGTTATCCAACTTGAGTTATGAGAGTATGAATGGTTTCTTTTTCATTTTCAGGAAGAAAGAAGAAAAATGAATGGTTTCTTTTTCATTTTTAGGAAGAAAGAAGAAAAAAAAAAGACTAACATCTTTAATTGATTTGAACATTTTGTGGACCCAGTTGTCATTTCTTAGAGGGTGACCATATTTCTTTTCTCTTGTGTTGGCTTTGCAAGTTCCTGCTGTGCATCCCAGCCCGATCATTTTCTTTCTTGACTTAGCCTGCGTGCATTATACCTAACCTTTTCCCAAGATTTCAATATAATTTTTGAATCTTGTAATCTTAAATAAGTCATGATATTTGAGCGAGGGGCGTGCAATCTGACTGCACACCACAATCCTGAAAAAAGAAATATATCCATAAGATTTGTTGTGGCTATTAAAACAACTCATAGGAATTTTTACATAGGATATTTGCCCACCCAAAAAAATTGTCGACAACTATATAGATTGTATACGGGTAAAACCGAGGACATGAAATCGCTCGGTTACCCGATGTCATGGTAACGCTTGGGCATGACCCGACCTGGTCATCGAGAAGAAGGTATCGAGTTCGGTCGGGGACGAGGCACTATAAGAAGGGCGGTTAGCTTCATTAAAAGGAAGGCCGAAATATCCGCCCTCAACCGGATATCTCGGCGATGATCTCGGAAACAGTTGTCACAGATTTCTTTCCTTTTGCTTTAGAACTGTATTATAGTTTGGACTCCTCTACTATATAAAGAGGAGGTTCTCATTCATTAAAGGGGGTTGGCAAGAGGAAGAAAGCAAGAATATTTATTCAAAAGCTAAAGAATTACTTGCACCTGTCTCTATTTTGTTCTTGAGTTTATTTCCTTTATCCATCGTATACGTAATCGGCACAGGTATTGACCTCGGTTTCCATACTCAAGGCCGGACCTAATTCACGCTCGGTCAGATCTTCTTCTTTATTTACTTATTGGTTCCTCTTGTAGTTTAACATCTAATTGAATTTAGCCACACATCTTTGGCATCACGCATAAATTTAATTGTTCTCCATTTTAAGGTTAAACAGTTTGGCGCCCATCGTGGGGCCGTAGGTAATAGTGGCGGTTCGATACAGCGTTCTGGTTACACTCGATATTTTTCACTTGTTCTTTGAGATTTGATTTCAGGTATACCAGAATGTCGGTTTCCCATTCTGTCAACTTCCAAGTGGAAATAAGTCATCACGAGCACGATGACGGGGGCGTACCAAACAATAACGCGCCCCCCGTTAATCTTGTTCAGGTCGGATCGTCAGTGGGCAACATACCGGCCGGCGAGAATAATGGAGTCATGCTGCAACAGCTCCAAAACAAGTTGGACATGGCTATGGCCCAGTTGCAGGCCCAGCAAGAGATCACAGCGCAATTGCAAAACTGAGGTCAGGCACCCGATCTTGCCCTATTAGAACAGATCCAGGATACAGAGGAGAGACACGTCCCACGGGGTATTGAGAATCACCCCAGGCAAAGCAGCGAATTGATAAGGATGCTCGAAGAATTGACTAAACGGGTCGATTCCGGTGAAAAGAAGATAGAGGCAAACGACAAGAAGGTGGAGAACTACAACTCTTGGGTCGACCAGATTTTGGGGGCTCCACCAGTGTTAAAGGGACCGAATTTGAAAAAATTTGTTCAAAGGCCATTTTCGCCAAGTGCGGCACCGATGAAAATTCCCAAGAGATTTCGTATGCCCAATATCCCGAAGCATAATGGAACAACGGACCCAAACGAACACGTGAGTGCGTATACGTGCGCTATTAAGGGCAATGATCTCGCCGATGATGAAAGGGAATCAGTGCTACTTAAGAAATTTGGGGAGACTCTGTCAAAGGGGGCCATGATTTGGTATCATAATTTTCCCGAGCACTCGACTGATTCATTTGCCATGCTCGTAGATGATTTCGTTAAGGCCCATGCCGGGGCGATCAAGGTCGAAACTCGAAAATCGAACTTGTTCAACGTTAAGCAACGAGATGACGAGACCCTCTGTGAGTTTGTGGCTCGATTTCAAATGGAGCGCATGGACTTACCCCCGGTTACTAACGATTGAGCTGTTCAGGCTTTCACCCAGGGGCTCAATTCAAGGAGCTCGATCACATCTATGGAACTAAAACAAAACCTGATAGAATACCCGGCGATCGCCTGGGATGATGTACACAACAAGTATCAGTCGAAGATCGGGGTCGAAAATGATAAGATTCTGAGGGCTGCTTCAGTGTAATGGCATTCCGGTAAAGGGAGTGATCGCTCGAGGAGAATGGTAGATCGGGATTCCAGATCATCGTATGACAGGTACCAGCCTTACCCACTCGATCGAAGGGGGAACGGGCGCAATGGCAAATCGGGCAAGAGTGATAGGAGGAACGATCGAGTCCAAAATAGTCGTTGATTAATAAACAGAAATGCTGCTGATAGAGCCCCGGGAAACAAAGAAACTCCAAGGTTATCCGAATACAACTTCTGCGTCGATGTAGCCACCGTAGCGGCGACCGTTATCCGAAACAAAGAGACTAGACATCCAAGGCCAATTCAATCTGATCCAGAGAAGCGGGATAAAAGTCTTATTTGCAAGTATCATCGTACTCACGGCCATCGAACCGAGGATTGTCGGCAGCTGAGAGAGGAGGTCGCACGTCTGTTCAATTTGGGACATCTTCGAGAATTATAAGCGAACGAGCAAAAACCCATTTCAAAAATCTAGACTCCAACAAGCAGGATAGGCCGAAAGAGACTCAGCAGGTGATAAACATGATCATGGGAGGGACTGATGTTCCTATTTGACCGGTTGTAAAACGCACAAAAATCTCCATAACAAGGGAAAAACGTATCCATAACGATGACCCCGATGGTCCCATCACATTCAATGATGAAGACATGGAAGGCATCACCCAGCCACATAATGACGCACTGGTAATATCTGTCCTTGTCAATAATTCTAGAATTAAACGTGTGCTAATTAATCCAGGTAGCTCGGCTAATATCATCCGATGGAGAGCCATCGAACAGATTCAACATGGCATGCGAAACGACGAAGGGTGAGCTCACTTTACCGATCAGTATGGCAGGAACTACGCAGCAGACAAAATTTTATGTGATAAAGGGGGACATGGGATACAATGCATTGCTGGGAAGACCATGGATTCACCACGTTAGAGCGGTTCCTTCGACCATGCATCAGGTATTGAAATTCCTGACTCCAGAAGGCATCAAAACCGTCTGTGGTGAACAGCAGGCCGAAAAAGAAATGTTCGCGATTGAAGAATTGGTTAAGGCTATAAAGGCTCCAGATCGGAATGAAGGAAAGAATGCCAAATAGCAATCATAGAACCCAATCTCGGAATCTTCGAAAGATCAGAACGGAGACACACTAGACGAGGATTTAAAATTCGAAGTACCTAGAACATTCATGGTGCCTGACGATTCTGATGCCACTAAGTCCACAGTCGAAGAACTCGAGCAAGTCATACTGTTCGTCCATTTACCAAAGAGGAAGGTATACTTGGGCACGGGGTTAACGCCCGAGCTCAGGAAATTTTTTATTGAGTTCCTTAAAAATAACTCAAATTGATTTTCTTGGTCCCATTTAGACATGACAAGTATTCCACCAGACGTGTGGACACACAAGTTGAGTCTGGATCCAAGTTTCCCTCCGGTTAAACAAAAGCGGTGGCCACAACCCGAGGTAAAGCATGCGTTCATCAAGGACGAGGTAACCAAGCTCCTTAATATAGGGTCCATTCATGAGGTAAAGTACCCAGATTGGTTAGCTAATGTTGTGGTAGTGTCACGACCCAACCGGAGGGCCATGACGAGTACCCGGTGCTAGCCCACCTGGGCACCTCTTATGATGCATTCACATTTACATCTAGGTGGGCCACATAGGTAAATCATACTTTCTATCCATCATTCATACTATTTTCATTGGGAAAAAATACGTCTATATCACCATAAATAACTATGCCCACATCAATGTACATAAGCCGACGAGGCTAACAAAATGATATACAAAAGATAAGCCGACAAGGATAAATACATCTAACCATATACACATGTCTACGAGCCTCTAAGGAGAGTATATCATATCATATAGGCAGGACAGGACCCCGCCATGCCCATAAGTATGTACACAAAAGAATAAATACCAAAAGTTGTAGCTCCGAATGAAATGGAGCTCCGCAATGTAGTCCATGAGTAATAAAGCTATGGATCAAGCCTATCTCCCTGGCCACCTGCGGGCATGACGTAACGAAGAATGTACTGAGTATGTAAAGCATGAGCAATATCATTATGAAAGCATAATAGACAACATAAGAAATAGCATAAGATGGGAGATGGTAGTATCATTGTCATAAACACTTACTTGATTGTCATAGGGACCTTCCATTTCTAATGTGTAACCATGTACATACATCCATATTTTCTTTCCGTATTCGTATCCATTTTCATATTCATAGCATATTCATATACATAGCATACCCGACCATGAAGGTTCGGTGTTTCACATACCCGGCCATGGCAAGGCTCGGTGAGTATACATACCTGGCCCTACCAAGGCTCACGGTTGTCCATACCTGGCCCTACCAAGGCTCAGGGTTATCCATACCCAACTGCAGTGGTGCGCGCAATATATATATATTCTACCCGGCCATATAAGCTCGGGGTTTCATAATAGTCATACATAGACACATATACATAAAAGCTCATAAGCATCTTTAGCATCATTACTATCGTCGTTCATTACATCTATCCTTAGAGGATTAATCATCATATAAGGAATTTAGTACAATCGTAACATATCGAGAATCATGAGCTTAGTAGCTTTTAGAGATAGAACCATTCGGAGGACATCATAGGCTCATAGAAGAATAGATAGTTGGCTAAGGAACCATGCCTTATGAAAGAAGGGTTAGCCTTACATACCTTTTCGTTCAACTATTCTCTCACTTGAGTGTTCTCCTTCAATGCTCACGTTTCTACCTTCATTAGAGTATACACTAACATTAGAAAATCGATAGCTTAGCATACTTGACTAAAGCTAAAGAAAAATTGGGCAACATCTCCTTTATTTACACGACTTTTTCCATATCATATATCAACTCACAAACATCAATAATAACATTCACAACATCATAACAATAGTCTTTATTCACCTACATCATTCATATTTCTCAATTCACTTCAAAACATCCATATCCATGGTCATAGCACACTGTTACGTTCACTCATATACAATGTCTATCCCATGTTCTTAATGTCATTTATAACATAATCATAATCACAACATATCAAGAATCCTGACTCAACCCAAGTCACTACTCACAAATATTACTATTCTCACATTCAAGACCCATTTTCTATTTTCTTCTACAATCCAAGTTTTTCAACCTCTCAATACCTTAAACAACATAGAAATACCATAAAACTTACCTTAGATGGTGTAGGAATGAACCTTGACTGGAAATACTTCACTTGAACCAAAACCCTAGTTCACCTCTAATGGAATTTCTTGTAGTCCTCTAACCCTTGGAAGCTTTCTAACACATGAACACTTGATTCTAGTCTTTGATCTTTGTGTTCTCTTGGACTTGAATGGAATATGCTTAGAGAAGGTTTTTGAGCCCTCAATACTTGTAGAAGATGAAAAATGAAGTAAAACAACCCAAGGCATCTATTTATACAAAAACTAAAAATTAGCCCGTCGGGACTTCCACGGACACTTATACTGTCCATATAACATTGTACGGCCCGTATAAATAGCCGTGGTTCACCATCAGGCAGACACCATCTCTGCTGGGTGTTATAGGTAGTACTTAAAAAGTGGAATAAGTTCAGAATGTGCGTAGACTATAAAGATTTAAATAAAGCCTGCCCGAAGGATTCATTTCCTTTGCCAAGCATCAATCGCATGATCGACGCAACTGCGGGTCACGACACGCTGAGTTTCCTCGATGCATATTCCAAGTACAACCAAATACAAATGGACTCGGGAGATCGAGAAAAAACCTCCTTCATAACTAGGTCTAGCACATATTGTTATAATGTAATGCCCTTTGGCTTAAAAAATGCCGATGCCACCTATCAGCGTTTAGTCAACCGCATGTTTGAACACCAAATAGGAAAGTCCACGGAAGTTTATATAAATGACATGTTCGTTAAGTCCCTGCGAGCAGAGGACCACTAGAAATATTTACAGGAAACTTTCAGCATATTAAGGAAATACAACACGAAGCTGAACCCGGAAAAATGCGCCTTTGGAGTCGGATCGAGCAAGTTTCTCGGATTCATGGTATCAAATCGGGGGTTCGAGATCAACCCGGATAAGATAAAGGCAATTGGAGATATCACTGTGATCAACGACATCAAAGGGGTACAAAGGTTGACAGGACGGATAGCAGCCCTAAGCCGATTCATATCCAGATCCTCGGACAAAAGTCATCGGTTTTTCTCGTTGCTAAAGAAAAAGATTGACTTTGCATGGACCCTCGAATGTCAGATGGCCTTAGCGGAACACAAAAGGTACTTATCAAACCCGCCAATGCTCCACACGCCAAAAGCGAACGAGCAGCTGTACCTATATTTGGCGGATTCCGAGATAGCGGTAAGCGGCGTCCTAGTTCGAGAGGAGAAAGGTACGCAATACCCCATTTACTATGTAAGTAGAACTCTCGGTGACGCCGAAACCAAGTACTCACATTTGGAAAAACTTGCTTTGGCTTTATTGAGTGCATCCAGAAAATTAAAACCTCACTTTCAGTGTCATCCCATATGCGTCGTAACATCATACTCCCTTAGGAATGTCATGCATAAACCCGAACTCTCAGGCCGTCTAGCAAAGTGGGCTGTGGAGATTAGCGGGTATGATATTGAATACAAACCCCGAACTGCGATCAAATCCCAAATATTGGTAGACTTCGTGGCCGATTTTGCAATGGCCATGATTCCTGAGGTCGATAAGGAAATGCTTCTTACCTCGGGGACTAGTACGGGAGTCTGGACCCTTTACACGGATGGTGCGTCCAATGTAAAAGGGTCCGGGTTAGGGATCGTTATCAACCCTCCCTCGGGTGACGTAATAAGACAATCTATTAGATCAGCTAATTTAACTAACAACGAAGCCGAGTATGAGGCTATGATTGCAGGTTTAGAACTGGCTAAAGGCTTGGGAGCAGAGGTCGTAGAGGCCAAATGTGATTTTCTCCTGGTGGTCAACTAAGCGAACGGAACCTTCGAGGTCAAGGATGATCGAATGCGAAGATAACAAGAGAAACTTCAGGTCGTCCTTCGCTGATTCAAGGAATGGACGTTGGAACACGTCCCGCGAGATCAAAATAACGAGGCGGACGCCTTGGCAAATCTGGGGTCCTCGATCGAGTCGGATGGGTTCAACTCCAGAGCTGTAGTGCAATTGCCAAAATCGGTCATAGAGACCGGCCATGCCGAAATAAATACGACCAGCCTCACCTTGGACGGGAGGAACAAATACATAGATTATCTTCAAACAGGAAAATTGCCATCCGATGCTAAGGAATCAAGAGCCCTCCGAACCAAGGCAGCCAGATTTTGTTTGGTTGATGGCCAGTTATACCGACGATCGTTTCACGGCCCTTTGTCAAGATGCTTAGGACCAGGAGAAACCGACTATGTTCTAAGGGAAATTCACGAGGGGACTTGCGACAATCATTCGGGAGCCGATTCATTGGTTTGCAAGCTGATCCGAGCAGGATACTACTGGAATGAGATGGGAGAAGACGCCAAAACATTCGTTCGAAAATGCAACGAATGCCAAAAACACGCCCCATCAATACATCAACCCGGGGAAGAACTCCATCCAGTCCTTTCCCCCTGGCCCTTCATAAAATGGGGTATGGATATAGTGCACCCTCAGCCATGGGCCCCAGGTAAGGCGTAGTTTATTTTGATCATGATTGACTATTTCTCTAAACGGGTTGAAGCACAGGCACTCGAAAAAGTCAGAGAAAAGGACGTCATCGATTTCATTTATGATTATATAATCTGTCGGTTCGGGGTACCCGCGGAGATCGCGCGTGATAACAGGAAGCATTTTATTGGAAACAAGGTCAGCAAGTTTTTCGAAGAATACAAGATCGAGAAGATCTTATCCACCCCGTATCACCCAAGCACGAACGGCCAGGCTAAATCTACCAATAAAACTATACTACAGAACTTAAAGAAAAGACTGGACGACTCCAAGCACCGATGAAAGGAAGTTCTGCCTGAGGTTTTATGGGCTTATCGCACAACGGTAAGATCAAGCACCGGGGACACTCCGTTTTCCCTCGTATACGGAGCCGAGGCCCTAATACCCGTCGAAGTTGATGAACCAAGCTTGAGATTCCGATATTCTACTGAGGACTCGAACCATGAAGCAATGTCTGTTAATCTGAATTTCGTGGATGAAAGGAGGGAAGCTGCTCACATCCGAATAGCTGCACAAAAACAAATGATGCAAAGATATTACAACCGGAGGACCAACCTTAGGTACTTTCAGATTGGGGACTTGGTACTGAGGAAGACCACACTTCATACAAAGAACCCTCACGAAGGGAAGCTAGCCCCAAATTGGGAAGGACCATATCGATTCACTAGAATAACCGGGAAAGGCTCTTATCAGCTCGAGAACGAAGATGGATAGCAGTTGAAACACAACTGGAATATAGCACACTTAAAGCGATATTACTCCTGAAGGTACGAATAATTTATCTTTTGTTTATCTTCTTTCTCGATCTAACCACGCAGGGATATAGTTCGAGGGACACCGGAGCATCGCAATGGAAACTTGGAAGATACAAACTTAGGACTAAAAGCACGTGCTGCACTCTTTTTCCCTTCGACCGTTTTGTCCCAAGTGGGTTTTTGGAAAGGTTTTTAACGAGGCAGCATTGAACAGCGTGCTACAATAATAGAGGATACCGACCAGAGACTAGAGGCTGGGGACTGCTTATATCGGGCTAATAGCACCTGAACCCTCATACTTCGGACTCGAGTACTAGGGGACTATTATACCATTAGTTAAGTGATAGCCATGTAAAAGCCAAGGCTTGACTGATAGGATCAGATGTCAGGACTAAACGATCGATTGAATCGTGTCCACTTACTCTGTTCTTGCCGCGGCAGCAATTGCGACTACATTTTTGGCCGATTTTTCAATAAAAATCGTAATTCGATCAAAGGATCTAATGTTGCCTAATACTGAAAGGCTATGGCCTAAACGGTCAAAGAGTACGGTCTAGAAAACATACACAAGTGCTAAAAATCTACGGCATAAACGGTTAAAGACTACGGTCTAAAAAACATAAGCGAGCTCAGAAGCTACGACCCAAACGGTTAATGACGGTCTAAAGCACAAAATTTCGTGATCGGGTCTATCTTGCAAATTATAAATAAAGCAACAACTAAAATCAGCACGGACTAAAACCCGATAACGAGCCTTTACCACTTGAATTTTGTCATAGCCGAAAGGATATGGCAAATTAAAATGATGGCATAAATTGAACGAGCATTGAACCAAGGAATACTTTGCAAACGGAAACAAAGGCGATGAATGGGATCGAATACAAATTTTTCTTGTCATTCATACATACATATAAGTGGATTTACAAAGGCTCGGACTAGCAGCCTCGAAACAAAAAGCAAAAATAAAAGAAGGGATGCAAGGCCCCCGAGCCTAATCTTCATCCGACCCCTCGGCCTCTTTATCGACTGACTCGATATTCGAATCCTCGGGGTCGAAGGCAGCCTTTGCCTCCGCCTCAAGCTTCTTGGCTTTCTCGATCAGACCTAGTAAGTCCACTCCAGTGGCCTGTATTTCTTCGAGGGTTTTTCTTCAGGATAAGCACTGCTCATCGGCCTTATACTGCCCTAACATATCATCATAACCCGAGATCTGGTCAAGAGCCTTTCCAAGTTCAGCTTGTAGATTGGTGATGACCCGGTTCAATTGATCCCTTTCAGCTTCGGCCGCGGCAAGTGATGAGCTAAGATCGTTCATTTGTTCCGTCGCTGCCTGAAGCTGCTCTCTGAGAACGTCACGCTCGGCCACAACGCTGATGGTCATTTCTTGAAGGACATCAAGGTCGGGCTTGATCCCATCCAGCTCTGCCCGAAGTTGGTCGATCTGGCTAACATAATCCTGGGCCTGAGAAGGAAGGGAATTAGCATCGGTTGTTAAAGATTTATTGTAAACTTCGAAAGCCCTTACCTTCTCTGCCAACTGATCACGCTCTTGTTTAGCCTCGGCAGCTTCGTTTCAAGCTGTTGTTAAGTCAGACTTCAGAATTGAAAGGTCAGGGAGAGACGAGATGTATCGCAATTTCTGCTCGTACAGATCCATGAGCCCGTCCACCTCCTAATTTTTGCTTTTAAGCTCCTCCTTGAGCCGACCCACTTCATGCCTAAGCCGGTGAAAACTGGCATGATGAAGCACGGAGACCTATAAGAACAAAAGAGACGATTGTTAAAATGAGACCTGAAGTTAAAACTAAATGAAAAGAGCATAAGAGCGAAGCTTTCCCGGTTCAATTTCTGTTGAGCCTCGTTGAAAAGACACGAGTCGCTGACTTCGGCCATTTTCTTACGATCTTCATGGGACACCAAAGGGTACGAATAACTGGCCACCCCGACCGGCCCCGATAGCATGTTCATGTCGGTCAGCACCTTGAAAGTTATCAGCCACTTCCGGTTCGGGTCGGTACTAGGGGCAGAAAATAATTTCTCCAACCTAGGACCGGAATTAACCTCGAAACGGGGATGGGAAAATGTTCAAAACCCAACATACCCGGAGTGGGTATTTCATAACCCTCATGATGGGCTGCCCTTTCCCCGGTCATCTTGCCTATGGCTTTTTCAACATCGGCGGGAATATCCACCAATGGCGGTGGAGAATCTTGTATGCAAATTATCATTTCAGATGAGGCCACAACTTGTATCGGAAGGACGGAACCAATACCATACAAAGGCGGAATGTTAGGTACCTTTGGGCCTGATACCGAGGAAGCCGTCTTCGATCCAGCAGCTGCGGCTGGCAATGTTTCAGTACTTCGAAAAGGAGCATGCTCGGATGCCCCGGCCTTTGACCCGATGCTCCTCGCGTCTGTCGGCCTCGAGATGTCATTCAAGCCAGCTGGAATTTCACTTAAGCTTTCCACAAATGGTGGAGTGATTGCTACAGAACCGGTCAGATCATGCTTGAAGAGCTCATCAATAAGATGATGCCCAACCAACACCTGGTCGTCATCATCAGAATGGTCCAATAGTCGACCGATAACCTTGGCGTCCAAAGCACGTGCCGAGGTATCTTCCGGTGAGGCCTCTCGTGTAACGGTCCTCGATCTTTTCCTGGCCTGGGAAGGACTTCGGGAAGGCTTGGAAGATCTTCTTTTCTTCCTTCCAGCTTAGCCTCCCTGATCAGGAGCTTCAATATCTTGCTCGTCAGCTGAGGCCTCGGCAGTTTCCTGGCCTCGAATTCTGGTGGCCTTTGATAAGCCTGCAAGGCAAAAAGAAGAACAATCCTCGCCTATCTAACATGGCGTGTTGCGCAGAGAAGAAGGGTCGACGCTCTAAGGGAAGAACTTACGGTAGGTTCCGGCCTCCCAGCGGGACCGGGACAAAAGTCTCAAGTTACGATCGGCGTAGGTAAGTTGGGAATAGATTTTCTCGATCCACTGGTCAAGATTAGGAACCGCACCGAGGGTTCGGGTAAGTGCTGTACAAACACGAGCAGATAAAAGGATCAGTATAGGAGCAAGTACATGATCAAATCGCGCCAACATAAAGTTACTTACGGTTTGGGTTCCATTTCTTGGGAAACAACAACTTGTCAGCGGGACTCAGATCCGATGTCCTGATTCGGACAAACCTGCCCTACCAGCCCCTGTCTCTATCTTCGTTAATACCGGAGAAGGGCGTTTTTCCAGCTCGTTTTGAGAGTTTAATCATTCCCCCTCTGAAGACACGGGGACTATATCGCCGAAGTAGATGGTGCACCGTGAAGAGAATGTTTGCGTTTGAGGAAAAATAGCGGAGGAGTACCATGATCCTCCAAAATGATGGGTGAATTTGGCCAAGGGGGATCTCGTACCGTTTGCAGAAATCGCCCACCACAGGGTCGAGTGTGCTGAATGTGAAAGGGTAAGTATAAACACTTAGATACCCTTCCACGTAGGTCGTTATGGACTCATCCCGGTCAGGGATAACGACCTACTTACCTTTCCACCCGCAATCCTCTTTGACTTGTTCGAGTTTATTCAGGGGTATCATGCAAAAATAGGCCGATATTTCGACACCTCGATCCCCCTGTTGAGAAGGTCTCTCTACCTTGAAATCCCGGATGGTCGAACAGTCTTGAGGAATAAAGTCAGTCAGCAGTGGTTCTGGTTTAGGAGCCGAAGAGGTCTCCCCAGCTTTAGTCTTAGAAGATTTGCTCATCATTTCGAAATTATGAAGATAAGAAGGTTTGGAATGAAGGTTTGAAGATTGAGTAGAAGACTGATAAGGATATATGAAGATATGAAGATATGAAGGTATGAAGGTTTGAAGATATGAAGATCAACGTATCCAGAGCACACGAAGGTAAAATTTCCTTTGGTAAATGTCGGAAAGTTAAAAGTAAAGGGGAAAACTCACTTTTATAGAGTGGGACCGAGACGGTTTTCCTTCCGCAACCGTCTTCAAAGCCAATAGGGCCTCGACACGTGTCGACGTCAGACGGACGTGATGGATGTGACCTTGATCCTGTCTAATCATGGGAAGCGTATGCGAGAAGGAACCGGGATGTCTACCCGACTAACGAACCGTGCTAAAGCGAATCGGTCTTCCACAGAAACCTAGATCAGGGCCTCGTACGAACACCGCTATGATCGAGTAAAGTTTCTGAATAGGTCGCAAAAGATGTGGTTTCGCACCAGTCCTAGCCGAGCCTAATAAAAAATGTTCGACTATGATGGCTGGTAGCAAAGCACTTCGGATTTTTACGAATTATGGAGTTAGCCATTATTGATCGAATACAGCAAGGACGTATACAAAACAATACATGTGGAATGTTCAAATGAAATCCAATAACAATCAATTTACGAAACCTCATTAAAGATTTTTTCCATTCCACAAAATTTCGACTATGTCGGATACATCAATACCTCACGAAAAGCAGAAGAAACCCTACTCTACTACCAGTAATTTGAAAACAAAACTAAGACGACCACAATCTTAGTCGACCCAACAAGTTGGAGGACAAAATCTTTGAGCCTATTCACGGGATGCGGTAATGATGGGTGATACCAATTAGATATCCCCGGGACTTACACCGGAGGCAGATGACCCGGGGATATGCAATCCCGATAAATCTCCCTCATCGAGCACAATTGTTGGCGGAGTTTTACCCAAAGGAATTTCCCGACGAGTTCCCATGATATGGCGAGTTTGAACTCGAGATTCTATCCCCAAATGCATAACGGGAAGAATCGCAGCCTCCCTGCGTCTAGGTAGTCTTGATGGATCAGGTGTTCTTCTTCCCCGAACTATGTCCTCGGCTGCTGACTTTCCCTTGGGAGCCCTCCTCATCTGAAGTCCTGGAAACCAAAGATATTGAGTTAATGATATAACACAGAGAAATGAGGGTCGAAACAATCAGGTTAAGAAATTACCGTGATCTTTGCCTTTCCACCCTTCAGGTGCCATTCTTCTCCAAGAATAGCCTAAGCGACGGGAAACACGGAGAAGGGCAATTACCCATTCAAAGATAGCAGTTTCAAGCTGTTGTTCAACCGGATCCGGTGAAGGGTTCCATGCTTCGTGAAAATCGACAGACGATGGGCGATGAAGCTGAACCGTGCATATCATCACGAACCGGCAAAGCCATCCTCGATCGTAATCGTCCTCGGGATCGATTAAACTTCGGCTCCCCCTGGGAAGCATCTGAACAATTCCCCCTCGAATCACCCGAGGTACATATACATGAAACAAATGGTCGAGGGTGAAAGCGACCCCGGCCGCATAGGCCAACTTCTCTATGCAGTATATGAGCCTCCAAATTTACGGGGCGACTTGCCCAATACATACTTGGTACCGACGACAGAAGTCCTCAATCACTCGATGAACAGGGAGAGTGAACCCTATGGCAAAGGGATAAGTATATGAAAACGAATAACCAGCAACATGGTGATTTATTTTTACACCTTCCCCAACGGAACGGATGTCGACATCTGCATCTAAGTGACAATCTTCCCTGACTGTGGCAATGGTGTCATCATCGATATAGGATTCAAAATTTTCCACTAGATTGAGATGGTGGAGAACTTTACAGTCGTTCGTGTAGACGAAACCCGACGGAACAAAGCTAGCAGCGATAGAATCTAACCCCCTATTAGAACCAGCGGCTCCAGTTGTCGGCATGAACGAATGTTGATCTTCACCTTGAGTCAATAATGGGACGTGAGCCATATTCGTGAAAGGAAAAAGATTGAAGATCCGAGGAGTATTATGATCTCAACACGGGAATTGCAGTAGGTTGTTGAAGAGGAGCAAGGTGAGATTTGAAGAAGTGTGGGCACATGAAGGATGAATGCGCTTTATATAAGAAGAGAGTCCAGAGGTATTTAGCGTATCAAGGACTCTGCCACGGTGAGGTCTCCCAAAATGATTAGGCTGCTGGGTAATGATGGCTTTGCATCGGGCAAAGTGTACTGTTGGATGAAAGGTCTTATCCTAGGTAATAGGGGGCAGGCTACTGCTCAGCTTTATTGGGTCCATTTCCCGCCGTCAATAACTTTACCACGGGAAATGGGGGGACTATCTGTATACGGGTAAAACCGAAGACATGAAATCACTCGGTTTCCCGATGTCATGGTAACGCTCGGGCATGACCCAACCGGGTCATCGAAAAGAGGGTGTCGAGTTCGGTCGGGGACGAGGTGCTATAAGAAGGGCGGTTAGCTACATTAAAAGGAAGGCCGAAATATCCGCCCTCAACCGGATATCTCGGCGATGATCTCGGAAACTGCTATCACATATTTCTTTCCTTTTGCTTTAGAACTGTATTAGAGTTAGGACTCCTCTACTATATAAAGAGGAGGTTCTCATTCATTAAAGGGGGTTGGCAAGAGGAAGAAAGCAAGAATATTTATTCAAAAGCTAAAGAATTACTTGTACCTGTCTCTATTTTGTTCTTGAGTTTATTTCCTTTATCCATTGTATACGTAATCGGCACAGGTATTGACCTCGGTTTCCATACTCGAGGCCGGACCTAATTCACGCTTGGTCAGACCTTCTTCTTTATTTACTTATTGGTTCCTCTTGTAGTTTAACATCTAATTGAATTTAGCCACATATCTTTGGCATCACGCATAAATTTAATTGTTCTCCATTTTAAGGTTAAACATAGATGCTTATTGTTGTGGCTTTATCTTTCATAAGTGGAGACAGAATAAAATGTTCGTAACAAAGGCATTTACTGTGTGTTCTTGACTTAGCACACTTCTACATAATTAGTATGTGTGAAGCCCTCTATAATTTGTGTACAATATATGCCTATCGGCTATGGCTGTTATATAGCGGCCAACACTCTTAACTTCTCCTTTAAAATACAATAAATGCTTTTAAACTAAAAATATATAAATGTTTTTATATGATAATTTAATAAAAAATATTGTCAAGCAAATTTGAACCGAGGTGAGAATATATTTTCGTATCTAGTGACGCAATACGTTGAAACATTCATGTGACGCTGGGGCCTTGGAGATGGCCAGCGTGCACTGATGCTTAAAAAAAAGAAGACAAAAAACTCTCCACTGTCTAATTGGAAGTACATAATAAACCCCTAAATTAAAAAAAAATCCCGGAATTGTGTAAAAATATCAACTCAAACGAAACCAGATACATTGAACCTGGACATGTCCATTTTGGGCCTATAAAAACTCGTCCAACTAAACCGTTTTCGTAGCAGCGTAAAATCACAAATCAATTAATCTTCTGTCTTCTCTTTCTTTCACTCAATTATTATAATTACTCTATATTTTCACCCACTATTTCCTTCAACATGTTTACCACCGTTTCTCTACCTTCCGCTCATAAATATCCCCATCACCGTGATACTTCCGCCGTATCGGAGAGTGAGGTGTTAAGAAGAAGAAATGAGGAATTAGAGAAGGAAATAAATAAGAGCATTGAGAGAGAAAAGAAAATGAGAGAGGAATTGAATAAGACATGGGAGAGGCTGAGGGTTGCTGAGGAGGCTGAGGAGCGGCTTTGCTCTCAGCTTGGTGAACTTGAAGCCGAGGCGGTCGATCAGGCTCGGGCATACAGGACACGTGTTCTCAATTTGATGGAGCAACTTTCTTTGGCTCAAAAACTTCTCGAATCAGCTTCCATTTCTGTCCCCAGTTTTCAGTGATTGTAGGGAAAATTGGGGTTGATCGTTGACAGTTGACACATCATCTCCATTTTAAAACTAGGTCATATAGATTGTAGAGCATGCTTGTCAAAATTAAGTGTAATATATTGTTGAGAGAAATTTTGTTTCTCGTGATCTTCTTTTTCTTTTGCTCTGTAGAACGGTAAAGCTTTCTCTGGTGCTTAGTTGACGGAATTTTATGTGTATTTGTGGGAATCTTAAACAAGTAGTAACACGAAGTTGTCAGATGATTTGAAGTTTATAAGTTCCTAAAATCATCTATTAAGTTAATATAAATGAAAATTAGGTTCACAATCTACTCCCCCCGTCTCATTTATGTGATACATTTTGAACGTTGAGAGTTCAATTTTTTTTAATTTTAATAGTGAAGTAGATTCGGATATACAATCTTTAAGTTTTTGAAAAATAATTTACATATTTAGAAACTAAATAAAAAGTAATAGCCCCTCGGTCTCAATATATATGATACTCTTTTCTTTTTAGTCGGTCCTAAAAAAATGACACGTTGTTATATTTAGTAATAATTTAACTTTAAGAATATCAATTCTACCTTTAATGAAATGATTTAGAGCCACACAAGTAACTATGGCTCATTTTAGATCACGTACAAGTTTCAAAAGCCTTCTTTTCTTTCTTAAACTCCCTGTCACGTACAACTTGTAGAGGACAGTGCAACAAGCAATAGGTCTATATTCTCTTATAGTGGTTGGGTGATCAGTTTTAGGTACCAAAGTAACAGAGGTGCAATTAATAGATTTGTAAATTATTTATAAATATAAAAAGGTACGATCCATTTTAAGGTCTAACAATTAAACAACATCACATAAATGGAACATGCAGAGATAAAAGGAGTTCGGGGCCTAAAGGGCATAAAAATACACGGTATAAATTAAAAGGGGGCTGCCTTTTAATTATATACCAAAACGGGTATAACATGGAGGAGTCCACGTTATACCCCAAATTGTTTTTTTGCATTGTCAGAAAATCACGGCAAAAAAATAATAATTAATGGTATAGCGTGGATCAGTCCACGTTATACCATTAATATATATTTTTCTCCCCAACGTTTTACAAAATAGTTTGTAAGACGCTGCCTCTATTTAAATCATATTCGGCTGTGTTTTTAATAAAAAAAAATATTAATTTTTTTAATTTTTAAAGCATATAGTTAATTTCAGTGATTAACTGAAATAAATATTTTAACACATGCAATAATTAAATATGTGTTATATATGCGAACATAAATAAAAAATAAGTTAAATAAACGTCACACATTAACTGAGTAGTAAATGTTAAATTACATACTAACTATTAAACGGCACAAGACATGTTATATATTCTTGGAAGATTACATAAGGAAACAACGATCGTACAACTTAAGAAAAAACATAAAAACCAACAAGCAACAACAACTACTGATTTCTGTCGGGGCATCGATTCTTGTTATGACCTGTTTGCTTGCACGTACTACACTTTCTAGCCATGCGAGCAGGAGCTATATCCATTTCATACCAAAATACTTAGTGTGTTTTTTCATACTTTGACCAATGATTAGTCGTGTGTGAAGACTCCGAAACGTCAATATTTTATATAGAACCTGATATTTTTTTCTGCGTACAATAATGTAGGCTCAATAGATCAAGGATACGTAGACGTTCGGATCGTCATTTTAGGGGTTGAAAAGGTGTCCAAAGTAAATTTTGTTTGAAAAAACTTAGTGTTTGACTGTAAGGTTATTTTAGTCAGCTTTATATGTCGAGAAAATTAGTCAGCTTTATTTTCAAAAATTGAAACCACATAAGTGAAATTGACATTCACAGCTACATTACCCTGACATTTTTAAGTTGAAATCTATTGCGTATCATTATATTATAAGTAAATAAAACTGAAAATTTCACGCCAATTTGGGGGAAAATTGAAATTGAATGGGATAAAAGGTGTTTTTTTTAAAAAAAATCGGCTCGACCAGCGGCAGTTTGTCCGCATAGATCTCGGAAAAATACCCAAAATAAAAATAAATCACGTAAATCAGACGTCCGAGCTTAAAGTTATGACCATCTAAAGTTTGACCACTTTACAACTAATTTTTCTCCCTATATTTTTTAGAATTATATTTATATTCAAAATAAAGTTATGTCTTGATTAAAAAATAACACGCTTAAATCAAAATCTTAGAAAATAAAACACCCTAAAGTTTCCGAACAAAACTTACTTCGGGTACCTTTTCAACCCCTAAAATGACTATTCGAACGTCTACGTATCCTTGATGTATTGAGCCTACATTATTGTACGCAAAAAAAATATCAGGTTCTATATAAAATATTGACGTTTCAGATTCTTGACACACGACTAATCGTTGATCAAAGTATGGAAAAAACACTAAGTTTTTTCAAACAAAACTTACTTCGGGCACCTTTTCAACCCCTAAAATGACTATCCGAACGTCTACGTATCCTTGATGTATTGGGTCTACATTATTGTACGCAGAAAAAAATATCAGATTCTATATAAAATGTTGACATTTCGGAGTCTTGACACACGACTAATCATTGGTCAAAGTATGAAAAAAACACTAAGTTTTTTCAAACAAAACTTACTTCGGACACCTTTTCAACCCCTAAAATGACGATCCGAACGTCTATGTATCCTTGATGTATTGAGCCTACATTATTGTACGCAGAAAAAAATATCAGGTTCTATATAAAATATTGAGGTTTCGGAGTCTTGATACACGACTAATCATTGGTCAAAGTATGAAAAAACACACTAAGTGTTGCAAAAAAAAAAAAGTTTACCAATTTTTTTTTATAGCGCAGTATTTTACTGCGCTATGCAAAAAAAAAAAAAAACTACTTTAGCGCTGTAAAATACTGCGCTAAAGCAATTAACGGCTCCGTCTCCATGAACTGTTTTAGCGCAGTATTTTATTGCGCTAAAGATATTTTTGTAACATTTTTTTTGTTGGGGTATTTTGGTTCAAAATGATTTTTTTGGGGGCATTTTGTTTCCGGACTCCTATTTTGTAAAACGTTGGGGAGAAAAATATATATTAAACAAATAATTTTGTATAACGCGGATCGGTCCACGTTTTACAACATATATTTGTAAAACGTGGATTGATCCACATTATACAATTTTTTTTTTTTTTTGCTGTGATTTTCTGACAATGCAAAAAAATAAAAAAATTGGGGTATAACGTGAACTCCTCCACGTTATACCCGTTTTGATATATAATTAAAATATAATCTCCTTTTAATTTATACCGTGTATTTTTATGTCCTTTAGGCTCCGGACTCGAGATAAAAGTATCAATAACTAGCTTACCAACGAGCGTTAAGAAGTGGGAATTAAAACTATATACTACAAGGGAAAGTAGAAATTATCTATGGATTTGTCAATAATTTGTCTTTAAATAGATTTTTAAAATAATTCATCACAAATTAAAATAATTCATCACTAATTTGTGCTAATCCATAGCTAAATAAAATTAGCAATAATTTTTATTGTTTGCAATGGAATATGTACAGAAGTAACTAGTAAGGTGGGGTGAAACTGCAGACATCAGGAACTAATTGGCCTATTATCTCCAATCGTGCTTTTGATGTGATTGCCACTATTTTTTGGGATAAAAAATCAAGCTTTTATGTCGATGTCGAAATCAAACAACATTATCCCAAAACTTTGATGTGCCTTCTGCCACTCTAATGGTTCGACAGACCATGTTATTATTAGGTTATTTATTTACCAGTTGAATACGTAAAAGAATAATGCTTTCCAGAAAGTGACAAATATAACCAAGAGTTGGAATTTTAAAGCAAGTGAAGTACAGTTCAAATATTTGAATTGGAGTTGGAGCTGCTTTAACTGTGTGTGTAGAAAATATCAAGAGCTAGTATTAGAGTAAGATATTTGCCACAAAGGTTAGTTTTTAAAGCACCAAAAGAGTGATCTAGCAATGAAATGAGTGAAAATCTTGGAAAATACTTCTTCTGCATAAAAAATAAAAAAAAGTGTGCACTTAGCTATTTGCACACCTTGAAAATACTAATTCCTAAAGGAAAATAGGCGATTTGACAAAAATGCCCCCAATTAAATAAGTATTGAAATTTGATTACATAGCACTTAATAGGGGTAAATCTAAAAAAATAAAGTTAATTCTTTCTTAATTTGATATGTGGATACTCTTTTGACTCAAGAAAAAAAGGTTAGGTAGGCACCCTTTTTTATTTAGAGGAAGTATGATTTAAATTTCAGCAGAGACAAAAGTCTTGATACATATAATTACCCGATACTTATATTTGTAGAAGTAACAACTATCCAATGAAATTATCTCAATTATTGAGATGTGCACAAACGGACTCAGGCACCACCGTTATTTTGAAACACAAAGGATTAGTTTGCAAAGAAAGCGAAGTCCTCCAAGAGCAGTGCACGGTATTGCCATGTTATATTCTGGTATACACTGCAACCATAATTACATATTCCAAACAATATATAGGTAGGTCCACAAAATAATACTCCCTCCGTTCACGTTACTTGTCTACTTTTGACTTTGCACACCTCTTAAGAAATAATAAATGAAGTGCATAATTTATTAATCTATCCATATTAATTGATGCATATTTTTATTGAATTTGAAAAATGATTTGAAGTGAGTAATTAATACTATGGGTAAAATGAGAATAAAAAATGTCTTGTTTTGATATGCTAAAAGTGAAAATATATTTTTAAAAAACTGGACAAATAAAAGTAAACGGAGGAAGTAAAATAATTACCTATTTTGGTTAAGACGTAATCTTCCGGCAATGCCTCTTCTTCATTTAAATTAAAGATTTTGCCAAATTTTTTGGGGAATATGCTATTTTGCTGTAGGCATGTCTAGTGCCGTCAAATATTAATTAATTATTTAATTAACTAATTAAATAATGCGCATAGGACAAACAAATTACTTCTTATTTTAATTACTTCTTTTAACCAATCTTGTTTGTCATGCTTTTTCTAAGTTTCAATATTATCATAAAAATTGTTTTATCCACCAACAAGAGCAGATATTTATCGATTTATGTTTAAAGAAAGGTTGTGCTACTTTTTCTATGTTACTTTTATCATGATTTCGAACAACTTGGTCACAATCTCAACTTTTCTTTTTCAATTTGAGTCAATTTTGACTATTTTAACCTTAAAAAAATTATTGCCAGAAAATAAGAAAACAATTCCTAGTTTCATAGGTACACTATCTCTCTACAATTTCAACTTCCCGTAAAGAAGAAATTGTTTTAGTTTGATTCAGCATTTTTTTCTTAAAATATTACAAAACAGATAAGGGAAAAAATATTTAAGTTGGACTAATTGAAATAATAAAATCAACCCAATCGATTTGAGTCAAACAATTTGGACGGTTAATCATAACTTCTTTATTGATTTAACTCGTTTTAATCAAATTCAACTTTGAAATTTGATTAATCCGTCAGTTTGACATCTCTATTTTTATTATGTTACGTTATGTGTTCATTCATTGTGGACAAGAATTAATTGGGCGACGTATCTGTTTGAAGACAGGTGGAAACCACAGTTAGGCTAAGTGAAATAGTGAATCTGCAAAATTGAAATAGTGATCAAGCTATAAAGAACTCGAACTCTCCTTAAATTAAATATCTTGCCATAATGCAAGTAGAGGCTAGGGGGCGAAATTAGATTAAGTTTATGGATTCTTAATTCTGTAAATAAAAAGTAATTTATTATGTTCTGAATGAATTATTTATATATATTAAGTGAACTTTAGATATGAATACAAACTTAAAGCGAAAACTATTGGATTATGTCAAACTTGTAAGGAGAACAATTCTTTTCTGATTACAAGTTCCAAAGCTATTTGACGATTTCTCAAAGAAGCGTAACATTATGAACTCACCAAGCTTATGATAAGAATTCAGTAGTCAAGAATTCAGAGTTGATCAAATTGATTTGAAGAGTTTGGATGAACAATTGGAGAGGCACCTTAAAAGAGCATGGACTATGGGAAAGAGCAGCAATAAGAAGAATCCGTTGGATGATTCATGCATTAACTACTCGACCGCTACAACAGTAGCAGCCATCGTCACCGCCGTTGCCGTTGCCGCCTCCCTCTCTCTATCTAATTCCTCCGTCGTCAAACGCAGACACGACTGGGAAATTGACCCTTACAAACTCATTAACAGAGTTTGGAAACGGAGTATTGACCCTTCCAAGCTCATTAATAGATGTTTACACCGCGGAGTACAGTCAAACCTCTCTATAACAGCATCGTTGGGTTCGAAGCTTTTTGGCCGTTATAGAGAATTGTTGTTATATACCTATAACAACATTGACATTTAAAATAATATTTTGTTATTATAGGCAAAACAAATGCATAAAAACTAATTTTTCATTTGTAATTGTCAAACTCTAAGCTTAATCACACTTTTTATAACGAAGGAAAATCTTTTAATGATGACAACATATATATTCATATGATATTTTTGTGTCATAAATAGTGTATTAAAGGATCAAATATTTGATCAAAATCTCTACACTTATTATTGGTAATCATAGATATTCTATTCTTATAAAGATGGTTAATCATTATATTACCAAAAAAAGAAGATAGTTGGAGGGGAGGGGGGGGGGGGGGGGGGTAATTTTACAAAGAGCGTACTATTATAAAGTTGGTTGTTGATGTTATAGGTGAAATGTTGTTATAGAGAAGTAAAATATAACATAAATAATTGGTTCCGAAAAAACTTGGCTATTATAAAGAAGTGTTGTTATATTCGGATGCCGTTGTTGATGTGTCGTGAAATTACGGCACATTTGATGTCTTTTTACTAGGAGTTTTACTTGTTTTTAAGTGTTTTATCGTTTACTAGGTTATTTTGTTGTTTTGTAGGGTTGGTTGACTAAGGAACGAAAATGAAGAAAATCGCTGAAAATGAATAACTTTGGAGCTAAAGGATGGTCCGTAACATGTGTTACGAACCGTAACGTGGATCCGGAACATGAGAGGAAATTCCAGTAAAATGCTTATGGATGTCCAACACTACGACTCATAAGGACGGTCTGTAACGCATCGTTATGGGTCGTAACGTGGAGCGTAATGCATGGCAAGAAGATATTCATTGAAGACTTGAGGCTGAGATCCGCTGGGTGATACGGACCGTAACCTGTGTTACGGTCCGTCGAAGGAAGCCGTAACGTGTGACCTAATATCTAGCTAACAAAGGACGGACCGTAACACGTGTTACGATCCGTAACGCTGCCGCGAAGGGTATTTTTGTCCAGGACTGTGACACATTTTTTAGGTCCTATAAATAGTTTCTTCTAGGTTTTCTAGAAAGCTATCACTCATTAGAGAGCATTAAATCTTAGCATTGAATTGTTGTGAAGTTGTTGGAGCATTAAAGGCCAAAACTTCATCCTTAGTTCACATTTATTCCCATTGTAAGCTACATTATGTCCTCTTTTAAGCTTTCTTTGTTGAACAAAAGTATGAGTTGCTAATTCTAATTCTAAGGTTGTGAACCCTATGATGGGTATTATGTGAATGGGTTTCTAATATTGATATACGCATAATGGTTGTTAGTGTTTATTCAATCTTTGTGTTTTAGTGTTAGGTAATATTGCAAGCATTAACTTAAGCCATTATTCTAACTTTTCTTGGGAAAGTGAGTTGAATTGATAAGATTGAATAACAATAACTCGGGACATTAACCCTCATTTAATAGACTAACTTAGGGATAAGAACAAGTCTAATTGGCATTATTGATCGTTCTTCGATATCAACTCTTTTATATTTGGGAAAATCATAAAGAGGAAATACGACCTAACTATTGGGAAACATTAGGAAGTCTTTAAGAGATCAAGTGCAAATCCTTAGAACAACCAATAGAAGTATATCACATTGAAACCTGAAGCATAATATCTAATCAAAATGGGGAACACAACCTTAGTCTCTCTCTCGTGTTAATTACAATTCAAGTACTAGTGCTAGTTTATATTACAAAACAATTATTCCAAACTACTCGGAATAGAATTAAAGCCTTTAAAGACCAGTATCACATATAATTAGTAACCTTTTCTATCCATATTCCCTGTGGGATTCGACCCCAACCTTGTTTGGGTTACTATATTTGACAATGTCTGTTTTACGCCACTAGTAGGTGTAATTTGAGCGTATCAGTTATAGAGAGGTCTAACTGTAGTCGCCGAAAACGGAAAACTGATATTCCGACGAAAATGTGGCCGTAGATTTGTCAATATTGGAAATGTGGCCGGAGATTCCACTTTGGAGAGAGGCATATTTTAACCGGTAATGGTGGTGAAGGGGAATGAAATTTTATTTTAGGGGTGATGAGGTGACATCCCATCTCATTAAATGTTAATGCCGCGTAGGATTATATATCCATCTTGGACAACTTTAACGGATGAGGGTATATTTGATCCAATAGTATAACGGTAGAGGTATATTTGGACCCAAAGTATAACGAGGGGCATATTTGGCCCTTTTTCGATAGTACAGGGGTATATTCAACCCTTTTTCGTTTAATAAAACAAACATTATATGGCATGCCACCTCATTAACAAAATCAACTTTACTTCCATCTTCTTCCACCACACCTCCCCCTCTATTACTACCGTCCTTGTGCCCATCACCATTTTCACAAACTCAAACTTAAAGCCAGTGCACTTGAGTTACTTTTAGAAGTATGTTGCACTTGAGTTACTTTTAGAACTATACTACTATCAATTATCAAATAAGGTGTAACGCACAATATAAATTTAACATAACACATAGATAATTAAGTGGTGGAATGACTAATAATTATAGTAAATTTATGAATATTCACAAGTAAAGAGATCAAAATTACATATTTCAATTAGTTGAATGTTGCATGCGTTATTTAATCAACCATTATAAGGACTATAACTAAAATTTACCGATAATTGATGGGGTAAAAGTACTACTAACCCAACTATAAATTAATGACGCGCATGCACTAGCGTTCATCATGTTTAGTTGTTCTCATTGATGCCAACAAAAATAAAATAGAGGATAACTGGATAAGCATTCCTGGCCCTATTTATTCCAAACAGAATGCGGAAGATGTCAAAACGCTCATTCATTCCCTCTTTTTGCCGCGAAGTTACTTTACAAAAGTGGTAAGAGATTCATCCGTTGGAGATAAAACTATTGAAGTAAAGACATAAATTGACCTTTAAACTATACCTAAATATCGATATCACACTTAAACTTTACTAGTAACTGATTACACACCTAATATATGAAAAGGTGATATTAATTACTCCCTGAGAGCTGATGTGACACAATATATAAAAAGAATAAAAAAGGAGGCGCGTTTTGGTTATATATTTTTTTTTCTTTTTTTTTAATTGTAAAATTCATTTTTTTTGTAACCCCCACCCCACCCCTCATTTTCTTCTTCACTTCCACCTACGCCTGAGCTCCGACGAGCTCGTTTCCGGCATTTTCTGTTTCTGTTTTTTTTTTTTTTTCACCATGAACATTGACAATTGGTATTACTTGACAAGCAATTGTTGATCTTCAAAACATTGAGGAAGGAACATTATCATTACAGAGAGAAGTTAGAAAAATACGCAAAAAAAACAATCCGATGAGCTTCTTCAAGCTTTCACACAGCAGTTCCATTTTTTCCGGTCAATCTTCTACCTTATTCCAATCTCTCATTCTAATCTTCTCTCTCAGAATTATTACACAAAAAATCATTGCCGATAAATTACAAATTATTTCCACAAGTCGAAACCATTTCAAATTCTTAAATCTGAAATGGGTAGTCGAAAATGTTGTTGGGTTACAAATTTTGAATCTGAAATTTTTGTTTGTTGGTGATTTGTTAGTCAAAATTGGTTTGCAAGTAAAAAGATAATGGCTAGGATGAAAAAACGAAGAAGAAGAAGAAGAAGAAGAAGAATAAGAAGAAGAAGGGGGTCCTGGGGGCGGCATGACGGTGGTGCTGAAATGAAGAAGAAGGGTTTGGGGGGGGGGGGGGGGGGGGGCGTGAAGGTGGAGGAGAAAGGGGGGGGGGGGTTAAATGAAGAAGAAGATGGAAAATTAGTTTTTTATTAAAATTTAAAAATTATTTTTTACTTTAATTTTGTGAATAAAGTAAAAAAAAAAAAGCAAAATTGTGAAAGAATAAATAAAATAAATTAAAAAAAGAAAAATTGTGAAAGAATAAATAACGTGTCGCTGACGTATCGCGCACGTGTGGAACACTTCCACACCTGAGACTGGTTATATGTGCGTCAGAGGGCAAATAATATCACTTTTTCATATATTAGGTGTGTAATAAGTCTAGTAAAGTTTAAGCGTGATATCGACATTTGGGTATAGTTTAAGGGTCAATTTATGTCTTTTGCCTTATTATTATTAATAATCCAAAACATGGCATGATGGCTGCCAGCCTGCCAATGAAGGCACTCTTATTGAAAGCACATGTATGTATGTATGTATGTATATACAAAGGCGAATTTAAGATTTCAAGAGGATGGGTTCACCATTAGCTATGATTTTTTTTTTTTATAATTTTTTTTGCCTTTGGTTCGTTGCAGCTTAGCGCCTATGTGGTTTTTTTATTTCTTTTGCCTTTTGGGACTTGGGTAATTAGATATAAAGATTTTTTTTTATTAGAGATAATATAAAATAGAAACACGGTTTTTACTTTTGGGTACTTAGAATTATAGGAGAAAAAGGATTTTGAATAATATAAAAAGGAAAGCTAAAAGGCTGCTTTAATAAATGGAAACACGATTTTTACTTTTGGGTAATTAGAATTATAGAAGAAAAATGATTTAGAATAATATAAAAAGAAAGTTAAAAGGCTGCTTTAATAAAAGCATAGAAATGTGCAGGACCTCGGGTTCAATCCTGAGACCTTGAGGTAATAAACATAACCCCTAACCAGTGCTCCACTCGTCCGGGTTTGATCATGTGTTCCTTCAGGTAATATTAGATACATTTTCAGAATTATATACATAATATATCAAGTTTAGTCGAGTGATCATGTGTTCACGTGACCCAAAATTAATGCATAAATTCGCCACTGTGTGTGTATATATATATATATATGGAGTTCGTGGCTAACTTTTTAATTTCTGTTGTTAGAGAGTGTCGATTCATACTACTTGCAAAACTAAAAACAAGAAAAGGATAAAGAGGAGAGGGTACAAAAACTTAATTCAGTTTTATTTACAAAGGTAAATTGAATTATAAACCCCAAATTTAATCTTGTTTAATCTGATTTTTGAAAAACTTCCTAAATACGCCTTTAACGTCGTATAAATTTACCCAACCAAACTCAAATCCTTCCTTACAATAACACAAGGAGGCCACAAATAAATATAATGAACATATATTGCAACTTCTTCTCTATTGAATAGTTAAACAAATTACAGAAAAGGGGGAGCTAAATCTGCAAGGACACATTTTTTCATTAATATACAGCGGGCAGTGTCTCAACATCACAAATCTAAACTGACACAATAATGTAGTCCACCAATTCAAATTCAGGCGGTCCCCTGCAGGCTGCTACAATTCTCTTTTACTTGTCTTTGTTCCAGCGTTATTTCGTCCTTCCATTTTGTTTTATTTAACGTAGCATTATTTAACTTTTGAGATGTGTGATCTCCAATATGTCGTTATTTTAACCAAAACAAAATGGCTAAAAAAATAAATTTACAAAAAATTGTAATTATAAGGAGATAAGTGGAGTATTATTTTTTGAGGTATACTAAAAAGAGAAGCCGTAACGAATTACTAATAAGTACTACTACTATTTTCGTATAATAATGCAAAGCCATGTGGATAAGTAAAAAGGGAATATTTCCCTTTAAAACGAGCCTTACGCAATAATGCAGCACAAATTTGAGTTAATCTGTTAGTAAATTTTTTAACCTCAAAAAAAAAAAAAACAAACAAACAAAACCATGTGAACCGGGGGCCTGGGAATTACAAGAAAACGACAAAAACTCTTTGCTGTCTGATTACGTAAAATGTCCCAAGTACAAAAATAATTTCCGGGCTTTGAATGTAATTAGTCATAATATAAAAATTTCAGCTCAAAGGATTCTAGATACATTGAACCTGGACATATGTAATTTTGGGTCCATAACAACTCCTCCAAGTATATAAATAGACCCCGTCTTTAGCAGGTAAACCACAAATTAATCTCCAGCCTTTTCTTTCTTTCTCTCAATTAAACTAATACAGCTTTTTTAACTTCCAATATTTTCTCAACTAATTCCGTTTATTATGGCTTCAACTATAACAGTGCCTTCCATCCAAACAAAACCCCATCACTGTCGCATCTCCGCCGTGCCGGAGAGTGAGGTGCTAAGAAGAAGAAATGAGGAATTAGAGAAGGAATTAAAGAAAAGCATTGAAAGAGAAGAGAAAATGAGAGAGGAATTGAATAAGATATGGGAGAGGCTAAGGGTTGCTGAGGAGGCTGAGGAGCGGCTTTGTTCTCAGCTTGGGGAATTTGAAGCCGAAGCTATCGATCAGGCTCGGGCATACAGGACACGTGTTCTTCATTTGATGGATCAACTCTCTTTGGCACAAAAACTTCTCCAATCAGCTGCCGTTAGCGTTCCCAATTCCCAATAATAGTAGGGGAAATTGGGCTTGACGTTTTTTTTTTCTTCTTTTTGTATAATTATCTAGTATTCAGAATTACTAGTCCAAATTAATTCAGATCGAAACATACAGGGATGTTTGGTGGCGGATTAGGAGTAAATTATTCATGCAAAATCTTGTAATACTGTGTTTGATAGCTAATTATGAGGTGAGTTATTCATGTATAAAATTAATACAGTATTTGGTTTGTAATTCTGAAACCTGCGTAACTGATGCATGTAAAAATTATGAGAGAATCTATGTAGTATTTTATGCAGGACAAAAGGTGAAATAGATAATATATGAGTAACAATAACTAATATACGAATAACTAAATCCTGAATAACTAATATTTGTATAAAATAATACATAAATTTCCTCATAACTGATTTATGTACTACTAATAGCTGCATAATTCTAATTAGCTAATTAAGCCTAGCTCTTTCCATTTTTCTGGAGGTGTATATTGACTTCTCTCTCTTTTCTTAATTTTCTTTTTTTGTCTTCGAGGTGCAATGGGTGTGTCTCTATTACATCTTCTTATTCCCCTGTTCCGAGGAAGGGTAATTAGTTAAGCTTTATCCGGTGTATGGTTTGGTAATTAGTTTACGGGTTCTATGTGAATTTGATCATGGTAATTTTAAGAGAACATGAACGGAAGGATGTATAACTTGCATACACATTTGGAATTTCTCTAGAGCAGTAAGTTTGGCGAAGTAAATTTTTTTATGTAAATTAAGGTTCAAACATTTGAACTCCTGTTATTTTCCTTACTCCGTTTAAAGGACTTAACTTAATTGCCGCATGCAGTAGTAATAATATGAAGGACATCATACATGGAACTTTAATCAAGATTCTTTTTAAAAAATTTAACTACTCTTTATTTCAACTTCAACTTTAATATTGTCCAAACACATATTCAAATGGCGTTTGGACTGCTTCTTGTTATAATATATTGTGCAAGATTATGGAACTTGGCATTAACTTGAAGAAAATATAGACTTTGTTAGGGGGCTATTTTTTGTTCTGAAAATAAAAAATTTAAACACGTAGACCTTATTCTGTGGTGGATTCAATTTTTTTGTTGCAGATTCAACTGAATTCGATATTTTTACACAATTTCCAATCTTGACGTTGAAGCTTGACCGCTTATTGCAGCGAGCTAGCTTCGATCTCCTAAGGAATATGAGTTTTTATTTTTGTAAACAAACTTGCGGAATATAGAGGGAGGAATTAAACTTTTTGGCAACTTCCAAAAATATTCATGATTGCCATGATGAAGGGCCAGGAATTGCTCATCTCCGTTATCCATATCATTTTATTTAATTTGTTGTTATATGGAATCATATACATTCCATTTACAACATATAATTAATGATCAGTATTGTCACAATTGATCACATCATTTCAACATCGACTACATATAGATATAGGCGGCAATAAGTACTGTACTATTTAAGTACTCAGCATTAGAACTTGAGGATTGATTAGGAACGTTATATTTTCACGCTGTGAACGGTGGTTTTGTGACTGTATACTTATGGGAGTCATTGTATTATTGGTGCTAAAGAAGAAAGAATTAATGCTTTCTTTTCCTCTCCTAGTCCTGTCAGCTGATTGGCTAGCTCTCAAGTCCCATCAATATTGCGTGGAGCATTTTTCTGCTTAATTTGTAAACTATCAACAAATAGCACTTTGTAGAGATTTTTTGATGTTGTCTGCCTCTATATTTTGTTCATCGTCTTGATAAAAAGTAACCTCGTGGTGGTTTGTTTTATAAATTTGAAGAGGTTACTTAGAATTGCTAGAGTTGAGCAAGGCTTTATTAGTTGACTTGAATATATCTGAAGTGAGAATGCTCGTATGAGTAAGGAAAATATCTAGATAGCCTCTTAAACTTGACATGTTTTGTAAGATAGACATTCAAACTTAGCTAGTGACCAGATAGACACTTAAACTTGACAAAAATGTATCTTTTAAACACCTTTGTATATAAGATCAAGTGTGTGAAACACACTTACTTCTAATGTGTTTGATAGACCAATTATAAAATGACACGTGTAATTTATTTTTTCTATTAGTATAACTAAAACATAAACTAAAATACAATATGAAAAAACAAATACAACCCCACCCCACCTACCTACGCCAAGATCATCCTCTCCATTTTCCCATCCCCTAGACCGTTAATCCATTTCTCAAACCAGAGGCCTCCTTCACTTCATAATTATGGTGTCTTTTTCATCTCTTAATTTTTAGCTCTATTCTTGATTAATTTTATTTTTCTGAATTTGAATTTTTGCTTTAAACAAGTCATTCCCGGCAGAGCAACTTTTCAGATGCAAACCCAATTGCAAAAAATCGGATAAAATTTTAGTGATGGTGGAGACGGGATGAGTGGGTTTGAAGATTTTTTGTGCAGAGGAGAGGACAGAAACAAAGAAATTCAATGGTAATGGCATTTTTCTACTAATTTAGATGGGTATGACCATTTCTTTCGGTTATATGCTCACCGGAGATGTGAAGAAGATAGATGACAATTTTATCTTCATTTTGTCCGGCTTCGTTTTCGGGAGACGAGTTCCTGTGGAGTATCCATTTTTGGAGTTTGTTGAATTTTTAAGGCTTTTTTTAGATAAAACAAAAACAAAAAAGTCAAGAAAAGCATACTCACGCGCGTAAAGCTGTTTGTGAAGCACGTGATTTGCCACATGTGACTCTTGCGTTTAAAAGGCATACTTTTGTCAAGTTTAAGTGTGTATCTGCTCACTAGCTAA
This sequence comes from Lycium barbarum, assembly GCF_019175385.1. NCBI lineage: Eukaryota > Viridiplantae > Streptophyta > Magnoliopsida > Solanales > Solanaceae > Lycium > Lycium barbarum. The sequence goes on along the minus strand of NC_083339.1, from coordinate 123,701,657 downwards.
GTTTGAGTGTTTATCTTACAAAACATGTCAAGTTTAAGGGGCTATCTAGGTATTAAGCCTACTTATAATGTTATTGAACTTAATAAGTGTTAATTGTGTCCACCGTACCATGTCTCCTTTCTATCCATCCTAATGACTTCCTGTGATATCTTTTACATTGTTACGTGGCACGAAGCTATGTAATATGTCCTTAATGGTTTAGAAAATTATGAGTGAACTAGAAAACACTATTTAAATATTTTTCTAGCTAGAGAGGTTGCGCAGTTCTAAAAGCAGTTCGGAAATTGTGGGAATGGATACAACTCCTCTATGTATTGTGTGTCATATTTGGAAGGAACGAAACTGGAGATGTGTCGGAGTAACTATCCTGAGCTTAGTTGAAATTTTACTCGTCTTAATTTTTATTCTTAGGTTATAACATTTGGAAAAGTGTGCTACATTATTTCCCGGCTGTTATTTTTCTAATATTCTATCACTCGCATTGGGTCCATCACCAAGGGAACTTATGAACAAAATTCTAGACCTCGAACTTGAACCCAAAAATCGCTATTATTCCAAATGTATTATTAACGCTATTTCTTCCCGAAGTTTCTGCCAATAATTTATAGCAACTAAAGCCCTATATTATGGAACTAATATGAAAGCTACTTAAAGGAGAAATTAAAGTGCCTACAAGCTCTAAATTCATGGAAAGTGGAAACACAAATATTAAACATATAATGATTGTCATATGGAGGATCCTATCCTAAAGGAGAAGGAGGAGGAGCATGAGCTCGCTTTAGGGGCAGAATCTAACGATTATGAGATAAGCAATGAGACAAAGGAGAGCACTTAGACAATTCACTTTAAGTACAGGGAAGTCTGCTGGTAGGAGTTCCTCAGGGTGTATTACGGCTTTTCACCGAGGGGGTGGATCAAAGCTATTGCAGCGAAGAATTGATCTGAAACGAAGCACTTTTATATATATATATATATGCAATCATAACAAATTTACAACAAAAAGATACCAAGAGTGTGTTTGTATTATATATATATATAAATTATACTAAACATAGAATAAAGTTATGTTTACAATTACCATGAATATGCAAAGTTATTCTAAAATTATAGGCCAAATACCTAGACAACCACTGAACTTGTCACAATTTTCCATTTAGACACTTCAACTAGGGGCATGACCTATTAGGCACTTGCAGTATATTCAGAATGTGCCAATTGAACACCTTATTGCAGTATTCCAGAAAAAATAAAGCGTGTGAAGTTAACATGCTGCTTATGTGGCAACAAACAAATGAACGGGTAGCACGTGGCTTTTTTAAAATTTTTTTGTTCTTTCTTCTTCACATTAAATTTCCACGACGCCTTTTCTTCATTCTTCCGCATAGAACTTATCGGAGTTCCACCACAAACTACACAAGTAATACTGCCAATTTTTCATCATCAAGGAAAAAAATACTTGTACCTCTTGCTTCTTCTTTTTCTTTTTTAGTTTCCGACCCCATTAATTGATGTTTCATTCACTTACTTCTTCAAAGCCACAGATTGCTTCTGAACCCCCCCCCCCCCCCCACCCCCCCATTTCCCTTACCCAATCCTACAATTTCTTAATTTTCATCCTTTATTAGTATGACCAAGTGAACATGGTTCCAATATTGACATCGGGAAGGATTTATTGAACTAAGAGCAACTTCTAAAAATCGAATGAAAAGTTCACTGTACAGTTAGAATGCTGGCAAAGCATCAAAGCAAAGACCTCTGAATATCTCAAATTATCAGCATTAAAATTGATCTCCCAACTGACAAACACATGTTATTAATACTATAATGATGTGTTCTTTCTTTTGATTAGATTTGTATCTCATGTTTGGTATTGAAAAGATAAAAGAGAAATAATGGTGAAGACGGTGGTGTTGAAGGGTTAAGGGTTTTAGTGGAGATGGTGATTTTTGGAAAATAAGATTTTTTTTGGATTAGGAAAAAAATTTGTTTGGAAGTTACACCACTTCACGGGCCTAACAAGAGTTAGAACCACATTCTCTTGCCATGTCAACCAGAGGCGGATCCAGGATTTAAACTCTATGGGTTTAAACTTAAGATTTTTAGCATTGAACTTATTTTAAAACAAACATACTTTAAGTGAAAACATGAAACAAACAAACTAACATTGCAAAATGATAACACACAAACTTGAAAGTTGAGTCTTGAAACTTGAAAGTTCAAAATTCAAATTCTAATGAAGAGTTGCATATGCATTTGGGTGCTTATGATCCAAGTGACGGACCAAAATATCGACCGGTCTGGACCTATGGTTCATAGTTCGACGACAAATTCTACATCGAATCGTATCTTCTTCTAATTATCATAATACCTCTATGTTGGATGCATTCCTTGAGCTAGAGGAGGAGGAGGATTGTCATTGTCCATTTAATTTAAATTTTGAAATTTGAACTTGGAAGTTGGAAGAGAGAGAGAGAGACAGAGATTTAGATGAGTAGGAAATTTAGGGAGAGAGAAGAGTAGGGAATTATGAGAAAATATGAAGAAGAATGAATGGTATTTATAGATTGAAAATAGGGTCAAAGTATAATTTAAGGAACTTGATGGTTAGAATAAAGTTGGCAACAGCTAGATTTTAAAGTAACAAACTTAATAAATTTTAGTATTAATTTTTTTAAAAAAAATAACTAAAACCCGGCTCGGCCCGGCCCAGGTAGCCCACTATGTAACCCTACCTAAGTAGGGTGTTGGGTCGAACACCCTTTCCCTCCTCAAACCCGAACCCCAGCCAAGCCCCTGCTAAGGATTAATTCATTCAAATAAATTTTTTCATGGACAATTAAAAGTATCACCTTATATTGTCATCACATTAAGAATGTAGTAAATTTTCTTTTCAATTTTTTATGTTTTTAGTTAAAAGGCATTAGAAATTTGTCTGATATTTTAGAATTTTGAATTTAACTACTTAAATCTTAATATTTTTCAATAAGATTTTTACAATAAAGATCAAGGTATTGTATTGCAATACATGGCTGACATTTTATTAACTTGAAAGAACATCCAAGTTATCTAATAAGACATGTGATATTGAGTTTAAAGATGTAGAGATGATCAGTTACATAATAATAGCAAATTTTTTGGGGGCCTAAAATCTATGCTTTAATTGCCTTACCCTCGAGTCACCCATTCTAATGATTCATATAAATGGTACGGGAAAGTATTTTAGACTAAATGTGCAGATTAATGTCTATACCTCTATTTAACTTATCAACATTAATTTCTTTGTATTTTTTCTTCCTTTAAATTTATGATTTACTCCATACTTGACTCCTCTTTCTGATATTGCATATTTTTTAAGAGTTTTTACTTTAAAAAAAAATATATATATAACAAGTAACCTTTAATAACTTTCTTGTTTTTCCTTGTCACTTTTACTTTTACTTGCATAGGCTTTGTATAACATAAGGAGGTAGACCTAGATACCTAAGAATCTATCGGTTCACGAGAATAATTATTGCATTAGCCTTAATACATGGTGTCCCTATAGGTATATGCCTTGATAAGGTGGTCTATATATTACTGGTGGGAAATGATGTTACATGTGAGGACATGGTGTACCAAGAGCCTGGTTTACATAGAAGCTGCAAGACTCTTCTAGAGATGGATGGCAATACACTAAGCAGCATGGAACAAACATTTGAATATTCAATTCAAGGAGATGACGTACCGTTATGTGAAAATGGTTCTAATCTACAAGAGGATATTAGAAATAGGGCAAAATTTTGGGAGTTACTTACCCAAAGACGAATTGTCGAGCCAATTCAGAACTTCATGGATGAAATCGCTGCTGGAGTTTCAACAATAATAGGTGGATTGCAAGAAAGTCTTTCTTTAGGAGGTATACCACCATAAACTGGACCTAGTCCTACAATGCAGCACAAGCATATGAGAAAATGAGTGTGAACAACATACAAACTTAGATGGATTTGAACTAAATAATAATGAACCACAGTGGTTCTAGCAGGTCAGTTTACATGTTTAATGATGCATTTATCTTCTATTTAGATCGGTAAAGATAAATTTCAATAATACTAAAGAGACCTTGTATCCTATTCCACAGATGGTGGATGGTATGTCCAAGGAAGACAGAAGCAAGTTACTATTCTATTGGTCTTCTTTGTACAACATGCCTATTAAAGGATTTGCAAGTCTCCCGATGAAGTTCCTTCTCATAAAGATTTCTGGAGAAATTGATGGCATTCCTAGTTCTCATACTGTTATTTTAGCTTATCAATGACTGAATACTTATCTTTTAGCGTGATCATAGAGAGATTTACTCCATATTTAACAATTACTAATTATGAGGGATAAAGTTAAAAAACGTTTCTTTCACTCTAATAGGCAATTAATCCAACTTCTCTGTAGCCAACACTTCATTTATTTATTAATTTTTCGCAAGAACCAAATATCGAGCTTAGCTTTGGGTGACTAATGGGAAAGAAAAAACGTATCTTGGGAAGTGAAACAAATTTGGGGAAAAACAATTCCACCAAAGGCATTGTGCCCTTTTCGAAGTGTCTAATTACACTTACAATTTTGAGTTTTGATGTTGAATGGAAAAAATGCCACTGATTACTCAAATGTCCATTTTTAAAGTCACAATTTAAATTTTTTCACAATTATAAAAAGTTCTTTACATAAATATAGCACCGATAATATACCATACAATTAATTGGAGTGCAATTTAAATATAACTTTGATTCTTCAATATTTAACAATTCCAAATTATGAAGATAAAAATAGAACTATGCAAACGCTTCTTTCACTCTAATAGGCAATTCCAACCAAATGTTATATTCCAACTTCTTTTAAACCAACACTTTATTTGTTTTTTTCTCAAGAACCAAATATCTCAATTTCATAAGTTGGGGAGAAAATGGCCAAATTAGACCCCACGTTTAATCAAAGTTCCAACTACACACCATACTTTTACGGGGGTCCTATTACCCCCCTGAACATTTTTAAAATGGAATATATTGTGCCCTAAAATGTCAATCCCAGCTATGTGTTCAAGAGTGAAGTACACACGCCTAATAGTTGTACATTTAAAAAAAAAAAAAAAAGGTTTTAAATATTTTTTTCTTATTCCTTTTCCATAACTCTCTCTCTTCTGTGAACCCAACATAATAATCCTCACCCCCATAATGTACACACCACTGGCAGACACTCCGCCGGCCTAACTCTCTCTCTGTCTCTCTCTCTCTCTCTCTCTTTCTCTCTCTCTCTCTCGCTCTCTCTCTCTCTCTCTCTCTCTCTCTCTCTCTCTCTCTCTCTCTCTCTCTTCTACATTTTTCATGCGCTGCCGCCACTGGTCAACCCAAATTTGGCAACATCAGATATTGCTAGAATTTCAGCAACACTAACTTCGTCTCCGTTTCTCTCGTCACTCTCCGGGAGGACATAAGGCCAGTTAAATAAGACGGAATCTGACGATTCTTGCCAGAAAAGAGGAGATCCGGCGAACTCCATTTATTTCGACCCCTTCACTATTGTCTCTGATTTTGTTTTTATTTCTGATTATGTGGGGGTAGAATTTGCAAATTTCACCAGTTTAATGTCCAACGACTTTTTTTACCGTTAATCTAACTCATATTTTTCAATATAAATAATGAAGTCTGACTTGTAGAATCAAATTTGGTCACTTTATGAAATTCTTATGAGAAAAAAGAGAGCTCAGATAGATCTAAAAAATAAAAAAAATGATGGTAGAAAAGGTTAAGAAAAATTGTGGTATTATGATGGTAGTGTGTAATTATTGTTTCTATTGTTCTGGAACATCGGTCTTTCAATGGTTAGGAAGAAAAGCTAAGAAGAAATTTTGAAAAAGGAAAAAAAAACTTTAAATTATAATGATAATTAATTAGGTGTAATTAAATGTGAAGTACCCAATTAAAAAATGACACGCGTCTAAGTTAATTAGATTTAAGGTTTTTTTTTATGCCTCTCACTTGCCTCCAAGAGAGTGTGCACATTGTCTATGCCACCTCAGCACCTAAGGCTGAGTATGTTCCATTTTTAAAATGTTCGGGCGGGGGTAATGGGAACCCCACGAAGGTATGGTGTGTAGTTGGAATTTCGGTCAAACGTTAAGGGCTCATTTGGTCATTTATTTAGTTTTGTTTTTATTTACCGAAAGTCACTATTCATTTTTGTTGCACAAAAATAAATTAATTTTATTCCAACTATCACGAAAGTGACTTTGATAGGATTTGGAAAAATCTTACCTAAAATGTGAGAGAAAATAACAAATATATCCCTTATGTTTGAGGGTAGATTGAAAATTACTAACATTTACTCGTCTTTCATATAGCAAATTCTTCCACCTTCCTGCAATTATACTACCATAATATAAAAAAGAAAAAAACTAAATTTACAATGCGATGAAAGATGTGATCCTCTCCATAAGTACATTGAAGAAGGACAATTACACCAAGACAAAGAGATTCTCACAAATATATTTAAACATTATGGTTGAAATGTCGTGTCTCACATACTGTTAAGTTGTAATTGAATATTATTATACGAGAAGAAGTTGTGAATATTACTGAACGTGTACTCAACATGTATGAAGGACTGCCAAGTTGGAATTTATTGAAGGAAGTAGTATAATAAATTAGTTAAGGGACGTAAGTGTAAGTTCTCTATACTACAGATAGAAATGTACACAGATTAAGTAATTTAGTTAGGAGTTAAACATTTCATTAAGTTAGTTAAGAAGCATTTAATTACACTGCTTATATATTGTAAACTATGTGATTAACACAATTAGATTGAATTGATAAACAATCATATAGACAAATATTCTCTCATTACAACTTCTTCTTCATCTTGATTTATGGTTTTTACCCATTCTTTAATCAATATTCACGGTATCAGAGCTAGAGAGATTCTAGTTCAATTCTTTCCGCATTTCTTCTTCTCTATTTTCTAGGAATTCATCAATGGCAATTAATGAGCCTGAAGTTGCTGCAAATGGTTCGAACAATTAATGTCGACAATGCTGAACAAAGCTCGACTAGAAGTCAAGGTCCCGAAATCTTTTCTTGCATTCTTCAGATGTAAGTGAGATTCAGATAATTACATTTCAATTAACAAGAGTTGAGAACTTTGCAATTTGGAATAGTTTAATGAAAATTGCTCTATGAGGAAGAAATGAGATTGGGTTGGTACATGGTACATGCAGTAAGGATCAATTCCTAGTATCATTGGGAAAGAGTCAATGCGATCGTACTTTTGTAGATAATGAGTGTTGTATCCAAGAGTTTACTGAGCGGTATCATGTACGCCACAAATGCACGCGAGGTGTGGAATGAATTGAGTGAAAGATTCAACAAAGTTGATTGTTCAAGAACATACAATGTACATAAAGAAATTGCTATTCTATCTTACGGTACTGCGTTAGTCTCAACTTATTTCTCAAAATTAATGAATTTATGGGAAGAGTTTGAAGCCTTAATTCCCACTTCTACTTGTAATTGTGACAAGTCCAAGAATTTCAAGCACACTTATAAAAATTGAAAATGTTTCAATTCTTAATGGGGTTCAACGATTCATATCAACAAGCTAGAAGTCAGATTCTATTAATGAGTCCCATGCCATCTATAAATCAAGCCTATTCTATGATAATAAGTGATGAAGGACAGTCTGTAGCTGCTACATCTGGTGTTCTGGGCAGTAATCCTGCATCTGTAGGAAATATTGAATTGGCAATGTATTCAAGGGGTAATAATGGTAATCATAATGGTAGCAACAATGGAAATGCTGGTTTTCATGGTAATAGCAGTGGTACTAGTCATTCAAGAGTTAAGAAAAAAAAATATAATCTTCAATATGATGTGTGTAAGTTGAAAGGACATACAAGAGAGCAGTGTTAAAATATAGTGAGGTATCTATCTGATTATAGGTTCAAGAATCAATGAGAAATATGGCCACACTCAATACAACCATGATCATTATAGACAAGCTCATTATTCTGGAAATTCATCAGCTCATAATGTAGTGGTTGCACTTCAAACAATATGTGTGCTAACAATCCAATGCAAAACCACAATGGTAAGAGTTTAGGTGTAAGTGGAGATCAACTCAACAGCAGTCTCAGCTTGGGCATGAATGCAGGACAGCAATCTCAGATGATGCCTTATTCAGTCTCAAAGCAAATGGGTCCTTTCTCAAAAGGAACAGTGTGAACAAATTGTGGATCACATCAAAGGAAGTGGTGATCTAGCCTTGTCTGCAACTACTGCAGGTATAACTACTGATTTGATTCAAATGTTTAGAGCAAATAGTGAAGTAGCTACTGCTCTATTCGCATCTAAATATTTACAGCAATGGATAATAGACATTAGTGCTACTAACCATATTGTTAGAGGCTATGAGTACACCAAACATAGTATGGAGGGACCTAGTTAAGTACCAGTTCCCTTATGTAATATAGTAAGTACAGAAGGCAAGATTTTACCCTGAAAAACTCCTTACTCAAGGAATTAAAAACCACGACCTACCCCAGTAGGATTTCAACTCCACTACACCGAGCAACTTTATATTACAACCTATTGTAAGTTAGGAGCTAACTCCCATAATCCCTTAACCCTTACAATAGTAGCAATCTAGTAACTAACTCCCGTAGTCCCTCAACCTTAGCAATATACTGATTGCAAATACCTCCACTTGACTAACTCTAGCCAAGGAAACTAATACACCTAGACTAACTCTAGCCTAGTTTACCACTCAAAGTTCTCGTGAAGACACTCTTCCAACAAACGACCTTTGAGAATTCAACTAATACAACTAAGCTAACTCTATCCTAGTGTACCACTCAAGAGCGTGCGGAAGTAAACTTGAGACTTGAAGACACCTATACACAACCACTTTTATGGAAAGAGTAGGTTTACAGTTTTAGCACAAATGACAAAGTTCAACTGCTTGATAACTTAAAGTATCTTCCTTTGTAACAAGCGAACCCTTCAATTTGTTGTAGTTTTGTCTTTGATGGTACTTGAATAACTTTGTGATGGCTAAGCTTTTGTTGTGAATTTAGAGTTTTCAAGACACCCCAAAATACCTTGTAAAATGTTTCTTTTATACTAGACTGTTGTGCAGTGAACAGTTGTTGTTTTACAGCTGTGGTTGTTGACTGCACGGACCGCTGTAGCTGTCAACTTGTACAAAGAGAGCAGCTGGAGGACCGAGTCTCATTCTGGTTCTTCATAGTTTGACAGTCATCAAAACATGGAATATGACATTTCCTATCAATCTTCCCCTTTTTAATGATGACAAACTTAGATGCGCTATTCCCCTTGAGAAGCTAGATCCCACTCGTTCCCCCTGCTGCTTTTTCCCCCTGAGAGCAAGATCCTACCCATTCCCCCTGCGACGTAGACCATTTTTGAAAAGAAACATAGCAACGTATTACAAGTGACACCTGGTCTTCTTCCCTTTTACGCCTATTTCCCAATGACACAATGTGATCTTTCTTATTACAAATCTCCATCTTTGCATTTCTCCATCTTCCCCTTTTTGGCATCAACAAAAACGACAGTTAGATTTGGCAAAATGAAGTTCAACATTACTTACTCAGAGCCACACTGACAACACAACCATGGATGTGAGAGATACAAGAGAAAAACTGTCATTTGTACCGAAATATTGTCACGCAAAAACGGGAGCGAGATAAAAAAAATCAAAGGAAGGCATAGGAAGGGATTTTGGTTTGGACACTTAAGGAATTTGAGGCTTCTAAGGATTTTGAGATCCATGAGTAATCTGTCCACTCGGTCACTGTTGATACGATGATATTGAAGCATCTGGTCCTTGAGCTCGTCCGCTTTCTGTGTCAGCCTCTCATTTTCATCTTTAAGCTTCCCAATTTCAACTTTTGCAGCCTGTAGAGCACTTTGAGAGCCAACCTCTTTCTCCTTCATAGATAGCCGAGCTTGCAGAGCAGTATTCTCAGCTTTGACGCTTTCCAGTTCAGTAGTGGCAATTTCTTGTATCACAACCAGATTGGAGATTGTGGAAGTACTTCCACCTTTCTTAGTTAAGTATTCAAAATCTTCTAAAGTAGCCAAGGAGAACATTTAATTTTTAGATTCTTAGATAGCCTTGCCAGTCTTAGTCTTGAAATGCTTAAATACTTTTGTTAGATAGAACCCATAAGGAAGCCCATGTTTCTTGTCTGGTGTATCCACTACCTTGATGATGTGCTTGATCATGATCGCAGGAAGATTAATGGGTTTGTAGTTGATCAGGGCTTCCATGAGCACCAGGTCTGCAATGGAAGCAACAGTACGACCCTCAGCCTTTTGAGCTCCTTCTTGTTTAGTCTTGACCTTGTACCAGCATCTTTTACCCCTTTTTAAGCTATCATGGCTTTGGAGTCACTTGAAGCTTCTATGTTTCCATCAACGGTTCTTATTCCTTTAGTGGGAACTCCCAAGATGTTTCCCAGTGTCTCTTCAGTTAGCATAAACTCAGATTGGCCAACTGATGCAATGAGGGTGCTTAGATCATCGGAGTAGTTGAGGTTTGCAAAGAACTCAGACACTTGTTCCTCATAAGCAGTTGGCACTGGTGGAGCCAACAAATGATTCCAATTCTGAAATCTAATTATTACAATCAGTTCTTTCATCCCAAATTTTTCAATAATTTTCGAATCAAGAACCCTTCCCAATAATAGCTTTTGGCTCCTTAGATTTTCTCTTCTCTCATTTCACTTAGAGCAACTGCTTTGCTCATCCTTGGCTTCTTCAGGGAGAACTTGACTTTTCATTGTTTTTTCTTTTTCTTTTCTTTGAATTTTTCTTCACAATTGAGGCATCTGCCATTCCTTCCCTTTTCACTGTCTCATTATCACGAGTGCAGTCTCCACATAGACTAACTCAATTTCATCAGTCAAGCGGCTGTTTACTTGAGAGCTTCTGATCCTTTCTCTACCCTTTGCTTTGTTGGCCTGGAGAGCTAATTCAAAGGCTTCCTTTGCAGCCTTCTTACTCTGTCTGGTTCGGGGTGTCGTTCGGCCAAAAGTGATTTTCTCAGTAACTCCAGATCTTGTGGTTCCTTTATCTCTGAACTTCTTCTTCATTTTAAGGGCAAGAGGTATCTTATCTTCATCTGATTCATCAACACAAGTATTTTTACCATGACTCTTTTCTAGTGAGAACTCAGCAAGAGGTACGACATCATGAGGAGCAAGTTCAGGTCCTAGAATCAGATCTAAGTTCCTTCTGGGCAACCCTGGTGTCTTGTCCCACACAGGAGATTTCCTGGATTTAGTTTTAATTGTTCTTAGTACTGAGGGATCAGGTCTCTCCTTCATTTTCTCTGAGTTCCTTTGACTCCCTAGATCACCTATAGTGCTCATGGTTTGTGTGATTTCTTCCATTAGCGCTGCATCACTGTCCATTCTACCAAAACGTCCATGAGCAATCCCAGAGATGGGTCCATCCACTTTTTTGGGAAACTTGTCTGCTAACTCTTCTATTCCTTTATCAAGATTAGATAGAGGAGAGTTAACCTTTTGTACATTGCCTACTTCTGAAGTCTGTTCGTCTTCATCACATATCACTCCCCTGTATTCTCTATAGATTGACTGGTAACTTCTACACCATTGTCTTGTTCTTTTATTTCGTTTGTGTTTTGAAAATATCTGGACACAGATACGGTATGACCACTACTTACAGATTCAAATTTTTCGATTTGGACAAGTATGGCTGAAGAAGGTACAGTTCTACAGAGGTTTGCTAGAGGTAGAGCATTTTGAGAAAGTGGTGACACATTTTAGATCGATGGGAGGATGGGGTTTCGGAGAGGATCTGGGTTGGCTTGATTTAGGTGGATTTTAGGCCTTAGAAGGTGAGAAAGAGGGGTTGATTTCAATAGGACTGGAGAAATAGGTCCTTCACTATACATAACAAAATTTGATTCTAGAAGAAAATAAGAAGAGAGGATAAAGACTGAGAGTGAGAGATGGATCAGGTTTGTATGTGGGAAAGGAGAGGTAAGGAGGTATGTTGGATTTTCGGCATCAAATAAAGAGAGGGAAAGGTAATCAAGGGTATATGAAAGAATTAGGTGACGAGTGGGTCGGGTAAACTTAAAGAAGGTGTAAAGTCTGGAGGAGAATTTTCAAAAGGTTTCGGTGACTTAGCACTTAAATTACAATTTCACTTTTTTACTTGTGCTGAAAAAACTACTAACCTGAGTTGCAGAGACCAGGTTCCTTTGCTTATTTTGTTTGAAAAAGAAAAGTCATCCGAGCAACAACTCTGAAATGTGCCAGGTCACTTTTGCTTACACTGTTCTGAGACATCCATATGTGTATACTTGTAACAGTAGAATAGGGTTAGATGTTACCGAAGGAAAAAAAAACCTTTTTTCCTGATTTTAACTCTTCCTTTATCATAACCACTGAAAGGATAAAGCATCTTCAAAAAAATTGCTTCAGGCATAGTGTTAGCAACCCGTTTCTTTAAATAATTAGTCACCATACTCAAATTTGTGATAATCGAGAAGGATAGGACAGACCAGGTGTCCTCAAGTTGGCTTATTCTGCATGTCTTGGGGTTGAGACTCCACTCTTCACCTTTTCAAAACCTTGCTGCATCCTAATTGTCTGAAACATGAAAGGATGTTTTGCTTATGTTTTTCTCTTTATGCACCCATCCTCTCCTTGGAAGCTCTTGAGTGAAAGGTAGATTTCATTTTCCTGTTGACCCCCTATTTTTCTCTCAAGTCTTCCAACATGATCACTAACCTTGTTTGGGACCCCACACCAAATTGTGTCCCTTGGAGTAATGAACAGGGTGAGTTAGATTTCCCTTTTTCTATTCAGACAAGTTTACTCCTTTCTGATGCAGACTAAATTTTTCTCTCCTGACTTCTATTTAGCAGTGTCCTCATTGTGGACATAGTTGGAGATGTTAGTCATCTGAACTCCATAATTTCTTCTGTTTTTTGAATTCAACATCTCCATGGCTGTAGTTGAGGAACATATCTCTTACAGGGACATTTCCAAAATAATGTTCACCTTAGTCATGTTCTTCTGAGGTACGTCATTTTTTTCATGCTCGGCATCAAGATTCATCTTGGCCTGCTCAGATGGAGTTTCACTCATTATTTCTTTTATGTGGACATCCTTCTATCTTCCTTCTTTGTTTGGTGAGATAGCCATTAGAACGATCCATTCTAGGTGTTAACGGTTTAGAAAGAGCCTGCTCTGATACCAATTGTTAGAGGCTATGACTACACCAAACACAGTATGGAGGGACCTGGTTGTACCAGTTCCTTTATGCAATGCAGTAAGAATAGAAGGTAAGATTTTACCATAGAAAACTCCTTTCTCAAGGAATTAAAAACCGCAACCTACCCCAGTAGGATTTCAACTCCACTAAACCGAGTAACTTTATATTACAACCTATTGTAAGCTAGGAGCTAACTCCCATAATCCCTCAACCCTTACAATAGTAGCAACCTAGGAACTAACTCCCGCAGTCCCTCAACCTTTGCAATACAGTGATTGCAAACACCTCCACTTGACTAACTCTAGCCAAGGAAACTAATACACCTAGACTAACTCTAGCCTAGTGTACCACTCAAAGTTCTTGTGAAGACACTCTTCCAACAAGCAACCTTTGAGAATTCAACTAATACAACTAAGCTAACTCTAGCCTAGTGTACCACTCAAGAGCTTGTGGAAGAAAACTTGAGACTTTAAGACACCTACACACAGTTTTCTTTTTGGGAAGAGTAGGTTTACAGTTTGAGCGCAAATGACCAAGCTCAATATCTTAAGAACTTGAAGTATGTTCGTCTGTAACGAGCGAGCCCTTCAATCTGTTGTAGCTTTATCTTTGATGGTACTTGAATAACCTTGTGACGGCTAAGATTTTCTTGTGAATTTAGGTTTTTCAAGACACCCCAAAATACCTTGTAACATGTTTTTATACTAGTCTGTTGTGCAGTGAACAGTTGCTGCTTTACAGTTGTGGCTGTTGACTGTACGGACCGCTGTAGCTGTCGACTTATACGAAGAGAGCAACTGGAGGACCGGGTCTCATTCTAGTTCTTCATAGTTTGACTGTTATCAAACATGGAATATGGCGTTTCCTATCACATATGGTTTCAGATAAGATTTTGTTGGACGATGATACTGTGGTTCAAACTAGTAAACCTAAACAAGTGTTTTTTTCCAAATGGGGATGTGTCATTACTAACTCACACTGGGAAAATTAATTTATCCAGTAGAAATACTATCAACAATGTCTTCCATATCCCACAATTTCAATTCAACCTTATGTCAGTATCTAAAATCACAAGAGAACTGGGGTGTTCAGTGAACTTCTTCCCTCATTTCTGTTTGTTTCAGTATCTTTACACTGGGAAGGCGAAGGAGATTGGTAAGGAGGAGAATAGATTGTATATCTTGTTCAGTCAAGCAAAACAACAGAAGAAGTCTGCACTAACAACCAGTGTTAACAAACTTTTAGCCAGTATTGAAGACATCAGTCTATGGCGTCAGAGGTTTGGTCATGTTTCTACTACTACATTGAAGAAGTTGCTGCCTATAAGTATAGATGGCATAGCTGACAAGTTAAATAAATGTACTGTGTGTCCTTGCGCTAAACAAGCAAAATTGTCATTTCCAGTTAGTGGTATAAAAATAGCTTGTGTGTTTGATTTGGTTCATATGGATGTGTGGGGTCCTTATAAAGTAGATACTTTTGATGGAAACAAATATTTCTTAATTGTGGTTGATGATTACTATAGATTCACAGGGGTTTTTCTACTTAAACTGAAGTTTGATGTGTGTATGGTGATATATTAGTTTATTGCCTATGTGAAAGCTCAGTTTGACAAAGTAGTTAAGATTGTCAGGTCAGATAATGGTACTGAATTCATAAACTCAGTATGCACTAGTTTCTTCAAAGAGTTGGGCATAGTTCATCAAACAAGGTGTGCCTATACTCGTCAGCAAAATGGAGTTGTTGAAAGGAAGCATAGGCACATCCTTGAAGTGACAAGGGCCATTAGATTCCAGGGCAGAATTCCTATTAAGTTTAGGGGTATGTGTGTTTTGGCTGTTGTGTACTTAATTTACAGAATGCCAAGTTCAGTTCTGCATAATAGTTGTCCTTATGAATTGTTATATAGAAGGAAGCCTTAACTGACTCAGCTGAGAGTCATTGGTTGTCTAACTTATGCAAAGATTCTAAATAAATCTGATAAACTCAAATCTAGGTCCAAATAAGTTGTGCATATGGGATATGCAGCCACACAGAAGGAATATGTTTTATATGATCTCAATTCAACAACTTTTTTTGTCAATAGAGATGTTGAGTTCAGAGAGGATATATTTTCATTTCAAAACAAAACTTCAACTGATTCATCCATATTTCCTAACATATATTCTAATTTCTTCATTGAAGATCAGATGAGTCACACAATCTCATTTCTAACAAACTTCAGTCCCAATATCATTCAGACATATCCACAAATTACCATGCAAACCATATCAAATCAAGAACCTCCAAATATACAACCTTTACCAAATACAGATCAACCTACACCAGATTTATCAGTTTCAAATCAGATAGAAGTTAGATAAGAACCTCGACAACAACAACAGGTAGTGGTCAGTGCACCAAATAATAGAAAATCAGACAAAGGTTAAAAACATCCTATATGGATGAAAGACTTTGTTTCTTTGAATGTACATCAAGATGTGCCATATACTATGTCTAAATATGTCTCATATGAGAATTTGTCTCCAAAGTTTCAAGCTTATATTGCTTTTTACAGTTCAGTCACTGAACCTACCTTTTAGCAGGAAGCAGTTAAAGATCCAAGATGGGTAAGTGCAATGAAGTTAGAAATAGAAGCCTTAGAAAATAAACACACATGGGACATAGTTTCACTTCCTAGTGGAAAGTCCCCTATTGGATGCAAATGGATTTATAAAGTTAACTATAAAGCATTTGGTGAAGTTGAAAGATTTAAAGCTAGGCTAGTTGCAAAAGGCTATAATCAAAAAGAGGGCATAGATTATCAACAAACCTTCTCACCAGTTGTGAAAATAAAGACAGTCAGAACTGTTCTCACACTGACAGCTATGGAAAATTGGCACATACACCAAAGGATGTGTACAATGCATTCTTACAAGGTGATTTGTTTGATGAAATTTATATGGAACTCCCACAAGGATTCAAGAGTCAGAGGGAGAATAGAGTATGTATACTCATTAAATCCTTCTGTGGATTAAAGAAGGCCCCTAGACAGTGGAATGCAAAGCTAACTGAAGCTTAAACAAAATCTCAGTTTCAACAAAGTCAAAATGACCAGTCCCTGTATATTGTAAAGACTACAGATGGTATAGTTATGGTATTAGTCTGAGTTGATGACATGCTTATTACAGGAAGCAGTCTCAACCTGATTCAAGAAACGAAGAACAGTCTACAATGGGCATTCAAAATGAAAGATCTTGGAGAGTTAAAATATTTCCTTGGGATAGAATTTGCTAGGTCAAAAGATGGAATTTTGATGCATCAGAGAAAATATAGTCATGAGCCAATTTCAAAACTGGCTTAGCAGCATCTAAACCTGCTATAACCCTTGACACAAGTGTAAAGTTGACATCAAAACTCTATGATGAACATGTTCCAAAAACTAAACATTTAGTAGATGATCCTCTTACAGACCAAGTGCCTATCAGAAGTTGATAGGAAAACTTGGCTACCTTACCATAACAAGATCTGATATTTCTTTCAGTGAACAAACACTCAGTCAATTCCTACAACAACCTAAACAGTCTCACATGGAGGTTGCACTTAGAATTGTAAGATATTTATAAAACCAGCCTAGACAAGGTGTGCTACCATCAGGCAAAGATAATAAAACCATCACTGCATACTGTGATGCTGACTGGGCTTCATGCCACATTTCAAGAAAATCAGTAACTGGCTATTTCATCAAGTTAGGTGAGTCACTTATTACTTGGAAGTCTAAGAAACAAACCACTGTTTCTAGAAGCTCTGCAGAAGCAGAGTACATAAGTATTGCTTCTACAGTTTTGGAACTTATTTGGTTGCTAGGATTAATGAAGGAAGTGGGAGTAGAATTCAACAGTCCAATAGACATTTTCAGTGACAGCAATTCAAATTGCAGCAAACCCTGTTTATCATGAAAGAACCAAGCACATAGAAATCGATTGCCACTTCATAAAGGAAAAGATCATGCAAGGACTTGTTTCTACCGAGTATATTTCAATACAAGAGCAACCTGCAGATATGTTAACAATTCAACATGAGTATTTGAGTTCCAAGCTAGGACTCTTAAACATCTTTAGTGTTCCTAGCTTGAGGGGGAGTATTGAAGGAAGTAGTATTGTAAAGTAGTTAGGGACTTAAGTGTAAGTTCTCTCTACTACAGGATAGAAATGTACACAAATTAAGTAAGTTAGTTAGGAGTTAATCATTTTCATTAAGTTAGTTAAGATGCAGTTAGTTACACTGCTTATATATTGTAAACTGTGTGATTAACACAATTAGAGTGAATGAATATACAATCTTATAGACAAATATTCTCTCACTACAACTTCTTCTTCTTCATCTTGATTTAGGATTTTTACCCATTCTTTTAGGGTTTTTACCCATTGTTTAATCAATCTTTAGAATTGAATATTATTGTTCTTTAAGATAGATTTATTTGTTGAAAAAAAAAATGGGTCATTTATTTGATTATTTCACCTAGTCTTGATTATTAAGATAGATTCATGTAGTACATTCAGCCAGTTTCAAGTGGAAGCATTATTCATGCTAGGCAGTCAAAAGGGGTAATATTTCTTGATTGTCTCGTTGGATTTCCTATTAGTTTGCATGCTCAATATTCTAATTACATCCAAAATCTACCGGATACTTCTTTTCCTCTAAGAAATTTGGGGATGTTTCTTTCTTGGACGACTTCAAGAGTGCAATTGACTACTATTCTTAGGTAATTTGCTCCGTTGTTATTCGTTTGGTGTTTAAGCTGTTATTGTTCTTGGAACTCATAAATGGCTTGTTTGCCAATTGTTAATAGAGTAATGGAGGGGTGTACATTATTCAAAATGTGAAATTATTATTTAATATATAGTAGCGGTTTTCAGTCCTCCGTCTCAAATTCCATCGCCCCGGCCATCTGGTTCACTGGTGCTACCAAAAAGTAGCTTACGTTACTATTATGTGTACCTCTTAATAATGTAATTACAGGGAAATGCTTATTAGAATATAGCTAAAAAAAAAGTAAAATATTTGAACAACCTAGCGAAAGAAAAATATTTTCCAGCACATCAGTTTTAGCCTCGTATGTGTGGCAAATTTCGAAATTGGAATATAATTTATTTTCATCCACAATAATTAGCTATACTCAACCGAGCTAACTAGACACACAACCGTGACTAACCTATATTTTTTAACTACGTTTATAGTGTGGTTTTCGCCTTTAGCCACGATTTTAATCTTACACCAATCTATCTATCTCTCTATCTACTTGCTAGTTTTAGTGTACGTGCATTGCACGTGTCTTTCACGTTAATATAAAAAATTATACTATACAAAAAGAATTAAGTATTTAACATATCAATTGACGTTAAAATATATATGTTGGGATTATTGAAAAAGAATCAGCTTCTTCAGAACCAGGAATTATCCATGGCTCAAAGCTTCTCAAGGAAGAAGTTATAGATGTGAAGCACCACCATTGAGAAGCAGCTAGAAATTGAGAAAGAAGCAGCAAGTACAAGGAAGAACTAATACACAAGTGAATATTTACAATTAAGTTCTATATATGCTCTGAACAACACTTCTTCAAATGGGAATCCAAATTCATATACCAAGATTAACATTTTAAGTATTTATGAACAGCCAGCACTATGGCTTTATGGCCTAATAACCTAAGACCAAACATGTACTTTCCTTCAAGTTTACGTCAAATTTATTGGGCCACTCGCACAAATGCCTTATCTCGGGGTGGTCTTTAATTTCGGCTCCTCAAATTTGTGATGTTTAACTTATGTCCTTCAGAATTTTTGGCGCGGCATAGTTTATGTTTGACTTCGGAGTATGTATCTTAACATCCACACAAATTATGTCAGACAAGAAAAAACTTTCAACACTCAACGTAATCTTAAAAACGGCATAATTTTAGTTCGCAAGGTATAGTTTACATTTAACTTTGGCATATGTATCATAACATTTACACAAATTATGTCGGACAAGGTAAAACATTTAACACTTAACATAATCTGAGAAATACTACAAAACTTATGCCACATAACTTAATTTCTACAGAATTTCTGCCAAGCGAGGTAAAAGTTCAGTTCCAAAAATAAAAATGTTACAGAAATTATGTCTTGCTAAATAGGTCTGAATATTTTCATAATAAGTAGCCGAGGCAAAAAATTAAAGACCACATATACGAGGGGCGAAAATCAAAGACCAGTGCGTTTGAAGGGAAATCCGTGCAAAAAAAAATGAAATTTATTCAGGTAATACGGTTAAAAAACTTATTTTGGATTGATTTTTGGAGATGATGAACTCTTCATTTGGTCTGATTCTACTACAGCAGATACTCTGCCCTCCTTGAATACTGTAGGCATGCAAAGCGTCTGATCAATATTCTAATTTTGCCATGAATATTGTACGTATTAGTAAGTTGCACCACGCAAACTAGAACTAGTCTTAAATCATAAGAAACTAAGATGTCCGTTGTCTTAAAGATTTTGGATTAAATGTCTTAATTTGGTATCACATCAAACATTTAGGGCCTGTTTGGAAAGCCACCTGGTAATTGGAATTGGTGTAATTACTATGGTAGTAATTACACAGTAGTGTAATTACAACGACTTGTTTGTTTGTCATAACGTAATTACAGTGTAGTTGTAAGCGTGATGTTTGGTTGCACAAGTGTAATTACACAGTTAGTTTAATTTAAAAATAAATTTAATTATAAAAAAATTAAAATTAATAGTTAAAAAATATTTTCCTTTATAAATGATATTAAATTAGTTATTTAATAACACATTGCTTCTTGAAAATATATTAAGTAATAATCATGTATTTGTAACTAATATTGTAAAAAATAATAGATAGATATTTTTCAAATTAATAATATTTAATTTTAGTTAATTATAAACTTAAAAGAAGACTTTTTTTTAGAACGTAATGGATTGGATGTTTGACAAAAAAATAATATATAATAAATATAATGCAAAACATTATTCAAATGTTTGACACAAAAAATTCATCAAATGTAAGTGAAAAATAAATAACATGCAATGTGAAAGCAAATAACTTAAATTCAAAATATAACCTAAATTCAAAATCCAAAAGAAAAAGTTTAACATAATACTTTGATGTCAAATTCCAACATTACGTAACTAAGTTGCAACGAAACTTAAGTAAATAATTCAAAAGAAAGGGAAAATATAAGTCTATAACCTTATTCACAACGAAATTCTACTTTAATAACATCACTAGTTATATGCCAAGTTTGTTAATGACTCATTTCAATATTAAGAGGTGTAGTTACAAAAATTAGAATAATAACACGGTTATGCTAAATAAATAAAATAAAAAAATAAAACATACGAGCAATTACATGGAACCACAAGAAGTAAAGGTTGGGAATGAGAAAAAAGGAAATGAAAAATAAATAATAGAAAAAGAAAAATACATTTTAAAAAATAAAAATAATTAAAAAGTAAAAATAAAAAAAATCAAAAGAAATTAAAAATCAAAAGAAATAAAAATAATAGAAATAAAAAATAAATTAAAATAAACAAAAAAGAAACAAACTAAAAAGTAACCCTGTAATTACACTCAATTCTCCCCCCCCCCCCCCCCCCCCCCCAACACTTGAGAATTTGAGAGTGTAAGTACACCTTCTCAATTACACTCAATTCTCACCTAACTGTATAATTACTTGATCAAATAAACAGGCCAAACTGTATAATTACACTCAATTCCAATTATCTGGGTGGCTTTCCAAATAGGCCCTTAGTAAACCCATTTTCACACTCCTTAAGGTAAGGCATTGGATTGAATTATTAAACTATTTCACATCTTTCACCTCACCCTTGTCTTCTAATCAATTCCTTTTTGTTAATTAGTCTTATGGACTTCAAATCAGTTCAACACTAACTATCCACAATCCTTAATATAATGTTAAGAGACGACAATCAAATATCAGATATCACTTTATTAGTCAATTTGCCCGCATTTCGCGTGGTCATAAAAGAAGATAGATAATATTTGTATATAAGTGTACAAAAATGTATATTTACTCCGATTAAATTGGCATTTGAATTTTTAGCATGATATGAAGGCAAATCCATTTTAGAAATTTAGACAGAGGCGAATCCAGGATTTCAAGAGCATGAATTCACCTAAAAAAATTAAAAAAAGACGCAAAAGTGCTTCTAGTAGGGTTCGACGCCACAACCTTAAGGGATTAAAGATAACACTTAGTCAATGCTCCATTCAGTCTAGTTTGAGCATGTGTTCCTTTAGTTAATATTAGATATATTTTAAGGATTATATACATATTATACAGAGTTTAGTCGGGTGATCATGTGTTCACGTGACTCATTTTTTATAGTTGTATTCGCCCCTGAATTTAGATATATGTGTTGCAATCTTGTAAGGTCTAAACTGAAGCCACAGTGAACTTCAGAGCTCGCAAACATAAATTTACTAAGCATATGAGACGATTTTGCGTGGCGGTTACCTCTGCTCTGCCATGGATGCACAACACATCTTACACATACTACAACCTTTTATATACAATATCGTAAAGCATAAGCCTAAAAAGATCGATTTGATATTAGTGCACAATGATCTATTGTAGAAACGGAGAAGATATATATTGGTACATAGGATACTTAAGGCACTGCTTTCTGATTCTGAGAAAATTAATAAATAGAAATCTTGGGGTACGAAAGATGCCACATCACTTTTTTTATGTCTATAATTAAATTTAGTCTAGTTTTTCAATAGCTAGAAGAAAAGAAATAATAAAAAAAGGGTCGTGGAGACTTCACTCTCTTCCTCTAAAAGGAGAGACAAGGAGAAACAAAGCAAATTGTAAAAGAGCACAAGATAAATAAGATTACCTTGCTTCCATTAGTAAATATCAGAGATGACGATCTAAATTTGATCGAACAACATTGGGACCAATCAGCTGGAAACCAAGAGACGCTTATCCAAATCAAACAAATTGGAGCCAATTGGCTAAAATGTCAACAAATCTGTTTTAAGACAAAGATATCAACAATTAGATTCCATCTTTAAGAATTATTAAGCATAACAAAGAGTGGCTACGTGCAATTTTTTTTAGATATAATCAGATATATAGGGATCCATATGAGAACTCCAATAGCACCAGAAATTGGCGATGGCGTTTGAGCTCATAGTCATTAATTAATAGTCCTATCAAGTAGTAGATTTGAGCAGAAATTTTACCTTATTACTCTTCAGATACTCACACCGTCACCTCTTCATGGCACGAGAAAGGTTTTTTTTTTTTTTTTTTTTTTTGTACTCTTCCCATGTTGTTGTTTCATCATTAGCAAATGAAATCTTAAAGAGTACTATAAATCAATTGTTATTTCCATTATGTATAAAAAAAAAACACAATATCATTTGATGGAAAAAGAAAAGGCTGAGATGAAAATAGAACGTAATTGTTAATATAAACATGAAAGCTAAAAAGGAGGGCATATTACATATTTGGGTTTTACACTGCAATTCTTCGTAATCCTCATTTACTAAAACTCTTTATTTCACTCACAACTTTGCGTTGTCTTTCTCTATAATAAAAATGAGTGAATTTAGAAATAATTTTCTTATAAATTTTGAACACACACGTGTGCTCATGCGTGCATACATGAAACTGATAGCAACAACTCAACCGGATGAGACATCTCTTATTTACAGAAGTATGCAATATGTGTTCGCATTCTTAGTCTATTTGATCTAGCAGTTCCAAGAAGAGATATATATTAATTATCTATGACTTTTTTAAAACTTGCAACATGAATAGGGAAAAAAAAAGCCGGCGGGGTGGGGGGTGGGGGCGGTTACAAAGTTATAGAGTCCGGAGCCTAAAGGGTATAAAAATACACGATATAAACCAAAAGGGGTTAGCCAAAAATTTACAGACCAAAACGGGTATAACGTGGACTGGTCCACGTTATACCCCAAAAAAAAAATTCCACTATCAGATCTGATCACAGAAAAAATAAAAAAATAAAAAGGTATAACGTGGATCAGTCCACGTTATACCTTTCATTAATTTTTTCCCCCACGCCGAGCCGATTTTTAAAAAAACATAACGTGGATCAGTCCACGTTTAATCAAGACATAACTTTATTTTGAATATAAATATAATTCTAAAAAATATAGGGAGAAAAACTAGTTGTAAAATGGTCAAACTTTAGATGGTCATAACTTTGCGCTCGGATGTCCGTTTTACGCGTTTTTTTTTTTTTTTGAACTTGAGTATTTTTTCGAGATCTACGTGGAAAGGTACAACGTGGATCATTCCACATTATACCTTTTAATTTTTAATTTTTTTATTTTTTTTGTGATCAGATCTAACAGTGGAAAAAAAAATTGGGGTATAACGTGGACCATTTTGGTCTGTAAATGTTTGACTAACCCTTTTTTATTTATACCGTGTATTTTTATACCCTTTAAGCTCCGGACTCCACAATTATACAACCACATCATTAGGTCTCACCGTCGTTTCTTTTTAGAGAGGTATAAGAGAATTGGCAGAAGATTTTCCATCAGGCCTATCACATGCTTTATCTAACTACACAAATCCGATTTCATTATCATTACAAAAATCTACACATATAAGAATCCATACCCGTCAAAATTTTGTTCCAAAAATTAAATAAAGTGTCTACAAAAAGATAAAAAAAATCGGTGTCATAATAGAATCAGCAGGTACTCAAATAATAGAGATAATAAGCAAAGGTTCTCTAAATAGATGGATTCCACACTCATATTTAGGATTGGGGAGAGAAAGGTTAGTCTTCCAACTAGAATTGGGCATCGACTAGTAATAAAACACTAATTACATTGAACGTCTAAAACATTATTGTTGCCACATACGAATTAATAACACGTTACGTTAGTTTTGCCCGTTAGATTTTTTGAATAAAATAATATGTAATATGTTATGTGAAATACGTTTATTCTAGTTTTGAAAATTTTCAAAAAAAAAAAAAAGTATTATTTTCGTTAATTGGTTTAAATAATGGATTATTTTCGGTCAAAATTTCTAAAAAGATGGGTTAGGTTTGAGACTGCTGCCTAAATTTTCTAAAGGCTTAATACCTAGATAGCCTCTTAAACTTGGCATGTTTTGTAAGATAGACATTCAAACTTAGCTAGTGACCAGATAGACACTTAAACTTGACAAAAATGTGTCTTTTAAACACCTTTGAATATAAGATCAAGTGTGTGAAACACACTTACTTCTAATGTGTTTGATAGACCAATTATAAAATGACACGTGTTTGATAGGCCTCATTTGTTTTCATGAAGATTAAGACGTTTGAATCTGAATGTGCATAATGTATTCATTTAAACATAACAAATATACAATTCAACTAAAAAATAACTAAATATCAGAAAATAAATACAATAAAATAAAATATTATTTGATAAAAAATGAAACACTTATGTTCACTAGTAATGGTGGAGATGATTTGTAGTCGTGGTGGGTGGTGAGTGGAGGTGGGGGGTGGGTGGGTGGTTGGGGTAAGGAGTGGTGTTGGTGGTGGGGGTGGTGTGAAGTGGGGTTGAGGGTAGGAGGTGGGGGTAGTGGGGAGTGAGAGTGGGGGTGGGTGGTGTGGGGATGGTGGTGGGTTGGGACATGGCGATCGAGGGTGTGTGGTGTGGGGGGATAGAGATTGGTCGGGAGGGTGGGTGGGGGTAGGGTAGGGTTGAGTGGAGTGTGGGCGTGGTTGAGGTGGAGGGGTGAGGTTGGAGTGGAGGGTGGGTGGTGGGGTAGGGTTTAGGGTGAGGGTGGGTGGTGGGGTAGGGTTTAGGGTTAAGGGTGAGGGTGGGTTGGAGTGGAGGGTGGGTGGTGGGGGTGGGATTGAGGTAAAGGCGTGGGATTGGGAGTGCAACTTGTGGTAAAAAAAAAAAAATCATACAACATACCTCTTAGATATTGAGACTTGGTTTAAGATCTTAATGATTAAGACTTATTCAGACCCAATAAGTGTTTAGATCTTAATGCAAACAAATGAACTTAATAGCCTAAGGTCTGAACCATTCAGATTCAGACCTCCAATCAGTGCAAACAAATGAGGCTAAAGAAGAAAGAATTAATGCTTTCTTTTCCTCTCCTAGTCCTGTCAATATTGCGTGGAGCATTTTTCTGCTTAATTTGTAAATTATCAACAAATAGCACTTTGTAGAGATTTTTTGATGTTGTCTGCCTCTATATTTTGTTTATCGTCTTGATAAAAAGTAACCTCGTGGTGGTTTGTTTTATAAATTTGAAGAGGTTACTTAGAATTGCTAGAGTTGAGCAAGGCTTTATTAGTTGACTTGAAGATATCTGAAGTGAGAATGCTGATATGAGTAAGGAAAATATCTAGATAGCCCTTTAAATTTGACATGTTTTGTAAGATAGATATTCAAACTTAGTTAGTGATCAGATAGACACTTAAACTTGACAAAAATATATCTTTTAAACACCTTTGTATATAAGATCAAGTGTGTGAAACACACTTACTTCTAATGTGTTTGATAGACCAATTATAAAATGACACGTATAATTTATTTTTTCTATTAGTATAACTAAAACATAAATTAAAATACAATATGAAAAAAGAAATACAACCCCACCCCACCCCACCCCACCCACCTACGCCAAGATCATCCTCTCCATTTTCCCATCCCCTAGACCGTTAATCCATTTCTCAAACCAGAGGTCTCCTTCACTTCATAATTATGGTGTCTTTTTCATCTCTTAATTTTTAGCTCTACTCTTGATTAATTTTATTTTTCTGAATTTGGATTTTTGCTTTAAACAAGAATTTTATTTTTCTGAATTTGAATTTTTGCTTTAAACAAGTCATTCCCGGCAGAGCAACTTTTCTTATGCAAACCCAATAGCAAAAAATCGGATAAAATTTTAGTGATGGTGGAGACGGGATGAGTGGGTTTGAAGATTTTTTGTGCAGAGGAGGGGACAGAATCAAAGAAATTCAATGGTAATGGCATTTTTCTACTAATTTAGATGGGTATGACCATTTCTTTCGGTTATATGCTCACCGGAGATGTGAAGAAGATAGACGGCAATTTTATCTTCATTTTGTTTGGCTTCGTTTTCGGGAGACGAGTTCCTGTGGAGTATCCATTTTTGGAGTTTGTTGAAATTTTTAAGGCTTTTTTCAGATAAAAAAAAAAAAAAGGTCAAGAAAGGCATACTCACGCGCGTAAAGCTGTTTGTGAAGCACGTGTTTTGTCACATGTGACTCTTGCATTTAAAAGATATATTTTTATCAAGTTTAAGTATCTATCTGGTCACTAGATAAGTTTGAGTGTTTATCTTACAAAATATGTCAAGTTTAAAAGGTTATCTAGGTATTAAGCCAAAAACATTTTGAAAAACATGATAGCATGACCACTTACTTCATCGTCGATAAAATTTGCAGATTCACGGAGCATAATTGTAGTTTCCACGAGTGCTGAGACCTTGTATGTCGTGCAACTCTCAGCGGCCATACAATATTTGACACGTCATAAGCTTAGCCCTATGGGAACAACACCAAGTTGCACCACAGGATGCACGTCATTTGTATATGCCAACTGCCTTTCTAGGATGTGCATGGTAGCTGATTTTCTGGCTCCCTCTCTAGAATCGGATTCTAATTTTTCTCATTAAGTTTAGGTCGCTGAAGAAATCCATAAGCTTCAATATTCTGGATTTACCTCTAGTATGTGAGATATTATCCTCGTAAATCCTCATAAACTAGTCCCATAAATTCAAATTCAAAATACATATCATTATTAACTATTTCAATTCTCGTACAAAAAAAAAAAAAATTGATCCACCACATCTGGTTACTTGAGGATTAGTAAGTATGCTAACTATCTTAATTATCTACGCTATGACTTATGGGTGAGCTAATTAATCTTGGTCATTCCCCATTACTAGAATGTCCAAAATGAAAGACACACATTTGCAGAAAATAACAAAAGAGGTGAAGCATCCATGATCCATATGAAAAGTAAATGTCGGCAAGAGCTACAAGCCTACAACTATGAACTATTGCGTCGGCTCCACAAGTGACAACTGACAACTGACAAGTCCCTAACGAAACATTTAAATCTGATTATCCCAGGTTACTTGGATCATTAATATCGTCGTGAATACTCATCTGTAGGTACAATGTTAAGTACATATTAATACTCGATAAAAGAGTATATAATCTGTTAAAACTGATCAAATTATATCTAAATTAAACTTCTTAAAGTTAAAAATCTGCTCCTGTCTAAATCAATAAAAAGATCATGCATTTGACAAAATCTATGATAGTAATTAAGATGGCAAAAAAGTTAAGTAATCAAAAAAGAAAACGACCTTTAGGCACATTGAAGGACCATAACAGAAGGTGTTTTGTGCGTATTATTTGGATTTATTTATTACTCCCTCCATTCCAAAATAAGTGATTTTTTAGGTTTATGCACACCCCTTAAAAAATTACTTATTTCTAAAAAATTATGAGTGTTTTTACTAACTTACTCCTAATCAAGTTTTACTACTTTCTAGAAAAAAAAAAAAGGGTAGTTAATGAATCTTGACCATTTAAATAAGGGTAATTTTGGAAGAATCTGCCTAAAGTCGTTTTAAAATCATAAAGCACCATTTATTTTTTAAAAAAAATAAAAAACCTAAAAAATCACTTATTATGAAACGGAGGGAGTATGTTCTAAATTGTGACAGCCAATATTCAGTGCCTACAGCCAATGAGGAAATTCACCAAATTTGTCGTGAAATATTTTTTATTATATTAAGAAGAGGGGTCTCAGGAAGATCACGTCTTAACCAGAAGTTCTTTTGCTTTCTGTTTTAACCAAACATTTTCTACGGACAATTTAATCCAGTAGGTAGAAAGTCTAAACTCACATATTTCTCTCTTTTTATGTCAAATCCCTTGGTCGAGTGAGTTTAGCTTATACACGGCTGAATAAAAATTATGCTACAATTACAATATAAAAATTGTAATACAATGACTAATAATCACTTGCATTGTGTATGCTTTATAGTTTGGTTTATTTTGTTAAAATGTGATATACAATGTAAAAGTCAGAACACCTTTTTTAAAAGTAAATAAAAAATAAAAAGATAAAATCAAGTTTATTTTGATCTTTTTGTTATTTTATTCCGTAAAATCTATTGCCTTGTAAGTTATCCCATGTTAATTTGGATATAAAATAATATCGTATTACAGTATAAACTTATACCAGCATATATTGTTTGTACTGAAATGAAATGTCAACCAAACACAACTGTGTATGTAAAATGGAAGACAAATTCCTAGAAATTCCTATTTTTCTCTCCTGCTTCTTTCTTTTGTAGCTCTTCAGCGTCGTTGAAAAATTAATAAATTGGGGAGAACTAGTATTATGTTTGGACTCCTTTGGTACAAGTTATGCAGGATTTCAGTGCACAAATATGATAATTAATGAAAGAATTCTTATGTAATAATTAATAGATGATATAATTATTATGTGAAGATTAGTACCATTTATATTGTCAATTAAATCCTGAATTAATCATATATTATCTTATTCACAATTTTATACTGCGATTAATTGCTTCAGTACCACGTACAAACCGCCTCTTATTGTTTCCGTATCCAATGACGCAATACGTCGAAAAAGTCATGTGGTAACGTCTACTAGTGTTTGCCAAAAAGTTTGACGATAGCTTTTCGTCTCTTAGTTAACGTCTGAGTAACGACGACAACAACAACAAGAAGCCCAGTAGAATCCCACAATGTGGGGTTTGGGGAAGGTAGAGTGTATGTAGACCTAACCCCCACCTTGAAAGATAAGGCGGCTGTTTCCGAAAGACCCTCGGCTCAAGAGAGGAAAACAAGACAAAAAGTCAGATAGAGACAAGCATATCAAAAACAATATGAAAACGAGGAATAACAAAAGTGAGAAAGTCATGATAGAACAGTCCGGAAAGAAAGGAGCATTAGCTACTGATAACCGTTGTAATTAGCCATTATTATGTACAGCTAGAATATTTCCTAGAATATTATGTACAGCTAGAATATCTTCTAGATTCTAGAATATCTTCAAGAATAAGGTAAGTCTTTTGTATATATTGATGACACCACATTATGATTAATGGGGAATTGATTTCCTACATGGTATCAGACTAGGTTTTCCTTCTCCAACCCAACCTAGCCGCCGCCCCAACCTAACCGCCGCTCCTCCTCTCTCCCCTTCGTTCATCTTCTCCCTCCCTTATTCTTCCTCCCTTCGTCTTCGAAGCCACCATGACTGACACAGGCGCAAAGTTTCACTCTGCCCTCTCAATAACCAATGTCAAATCTCTCGTTCCCTTCACATTGGACATTGAAAATGGTCCATATCATTCATGGGTGGCGTTATTTAAGGTGCAAGCCCGGGTGCATAACCTAATGCATCACATTATCCCCCCTACGGAGACCGCGGCTAAGGCCAAAATTGATGTCTTACGGGCAGCTGATCCAGAACTCTATGATCGTCTTCATGCGGCAGTCCTACAGTGGATATATGGTACGATCTCTCCTGAATTACTTCAAGCCATATTGGTGAAGGATGACACCGCGGCGAAAGCCTGGCAGAGGTTGGAGGCCATCTTTCAAGATAACAAGGGTTCCAGGGCAACCCATCTCGAGGAAGAACTTGTTGCTGTCTCTCTCGAAAAAATTTCAAGTGCGGAGGCGTATTGCAACCACGTGAAAACCTTGGTGGACAGGCTGACTGATGTGGATACTCCGGTGGCAAATAGTCTCTTTGTCTTGCGGCTCATTGGTGGTCTTCCAGAGGCCTATTCTGGCACGGTGGATTTTGTCCAAAATCAAGACCCATTAACAACTTTTTAAAGCGTTCGATCCCGAATAAAAATTGGCGGAACGTACTCTAAAAAACCGTCTCTCCAAAGAAGCCGGCGGGAACGCTGCTTTTATTGCCTCTACTGGCGGTGCCCAACAGGTAACATGGAACATGTTAACTCCAATCATCAGCATAATTTTTCTTCAAGTTCTAATCATGGCACAAATAATAATAACAAGAACAAGAAGAAAAATAATTATGGGAAGAACAATGGGCAAAACCGCAACAATGGCCGCGGTGGGGGTGGCCAGAACAGTGGCCGCGGCACCAACCAGTGGCCGACTGGCGGTAACAGCCGCAGCCGCGTCACGTCCTCGTCCCGTACCCCCCATATGGACAGTGGCCGCCACAGTGGGCTGCTCCACCATGCCCCTACCCGACTGCTCCAAGGCAACAGCCACGTCCAGTAATGCAGCCCGGTATTCTCGGGCCCAAACCTCAACAGGCCTACGCGACCTCTGTAGCCCAGCCCCATATTGGCTACACTCCGACGGACATTGAGGCGGCAATGCATACATTTTCTATCGCTCCACCGGATGGAAATTGGTATATGGATACCGGTGCAACATCACATATGACCTCGGACCAAGGTACACTCTCATCTTATTTTAATTCGAGCAATAGTAATCATCGTATTATTGTTGGTAATGGGCATGTAATTCCAATTCATGGTTACGGGAACATTACTCTCTCACCTCCACACCCCCTTCTCACCTTAAATAATGTATTGCATGCAACCAACCTCATTAAAAACCTTATCTCTGTCCGAAAATTTGCCACTGATAACTGGGTTTCTGTTGAATTTGACCCATTTGGTTTTTATGTGAAGGATTTCCAAACGGGGAACAAACTAATGAGATGTAACGGTACCGGGGAACTCTATCCACTCTCCACCGTCATCCAGGCCTCACCTTCAAAATCTCCTTCCGTTTTCACTGCTTTGTCTCCTGATTTATGGCATCGTCGCTTAGGACATCCGGGAGCCAATACTTTACGCTCTCTTCATAGCAAGCATTTTATTGAATGTAATAAGAACAAACAGTTTTTTTGTTCATCTTCTACTTTGGGGAAACAAGTTAAATTACCTTTTTATGAATCGATGTCATTTACTGCTTTTCCATTTGATATAGTTCATAATGATCTTTGGACGTCGCCCGTAGCTAGCTCTAACGGGCATCATTACTATGTACTATTTCTTGATGATTTTAGTAAATTTTTGTGGACTTTTCCTATCTCTAAGAAGTCTCAAGTTTACTCTCTTTTCACCACATTCCATGCTCTTGTCAAAACTCAATTTGAAAGGCCCATTAAAAAATTACAATGTGACAATGGGAAAGAATTTGATAACGGGCCACTTCAATTATTTGCTAAAAAACATGGGATGCAATTCTGCCTCTCTTGCCCTTACACATCTCCTCAAAATGGAAAAGTCGAACGTCATATCCGATCCATAAATAATGTAATTCGGACCCTGCTTACCCATGCCTCGATGCCCCCCTCATTTTGGCATCATGCACTTTCTATGGCCACATATCTTTTGAACATTCTCCCAACTAAAGTTCTCGGATCCTCTTCCCCTACTCAACTCCTCTACCAAAAAGATCCTAACTATTCCCATCTTCGGGTTTTTGGATGTCTATGTTTTCCTTTGTTTCCATCTACCACCATGCATAAGTTACAAGCACAGTCCACTCCTTGTGTCTTTCTTGGGTACCCTTCCGATCATAGGGGATATAAGTGTTATGACATGTCAACCCGAAAACTTTTCGTTGCCCGTCATGTGGTATTTGATGAGCACACATTTCCATTCTCAAAACTTCATACTCCTGCCTCTCACACGTATGAAATTTTAGACCATAATGTTAATACATCACTCATCATATGCAACGAAATTCTGGAAATACATCTCCCAACACTCTAAATCCCCTACCACCTCCACCCACGGCCAATCCCAGTTCCCAGCAGCAGCCCAACCCGCCGCAGGTCAGCCCTTCCGCTGCTCCTGGACCGCTGACTTCCAGCCCGCCTCCATCGCCTACGGCCCAATCCCCATAGTAGCTCCACCGCATGACCACTTGATCCCGTAATGGCATTTTCAAACCTAATTTGAAATATTCCTCCAACCTTAACACCGATACCACTACCTCCATCTCTCCATTACCCAAAAATCCCATAAGTGCTCTCGGTGACTTAAATTGGAAGAATGTCATGATGGATGAATTTAATGCTCTAATTGAAAATAAGACATGGGAGTTAGTTTGTTATATCCCGTATTTTTGAACCTCGGAGTATCTGCTGGGGTGGGGCCCACATACCGAGATTTTTTTTGGAACATCTGAAAAGTCATATGAATCACATATGTAAAGTTAAACACAACTCATGAAGTACCTTTGGACCAAATCAAAGTGGAAACCCTCCAAACGAATATTTTTAAGAAAACGTTTTCGGGTGACCTGACTTTGGGGGGCAAAAACTGTATTGTAAGTTTGGAATTTCGAAAATACCTTGAAATAGAAGTTGTAGATAATTGAATTAGCTTTCCATCCATAGGTCGTGGGTTCCCAGGTGACGTCGGTACAAGGAGTTATGAACGTTTTAAGGTCGAAAGGTCAGTGGGCTAGGCCCAACTCGGGACCAACCGAGTTGGCCCAAAAAAATGAAAAAAAATTCAGGCCCAAGTGAGGAGCCATTCGGCCATGGTCCATAAAAAGGATCCAAGCCCATGGAATTAAGTCATGTGGTCAATGAATAAAAGACCACTTAATCATCCAAATTCCATAGAACTTTCAAGAGAAAGAATAGGAGGAAAAACAAGAGAAAAACAAGAACAAAAAGAGGGCATTTCGGGTTTGGCCATAGAAAAATCACCCCTCAAAATCTTGCCTCTAAAATTATTTTCTTGTTGAATTCCTACTAAATTAAGTGTCCTCTACAACTTGGTGTAATTGTTTTGGAAGAAGGAGCACTTATTTCTTCAAGTTGACAACTTGTTCAAGTGAAGAAGTTTGTAGAAAAAGGTAAGAATCAATTCCTTTTTCTTATGTTATGAAGGTTTGTTTATGTTGTGGTATGTGGAAATGAGTAGAAATTATGGAAATAAGGAAGTTTGCAAAGTGGGTATGTATATATATATGTAGCCATGGGTGTATATATGTTGTATACATATATGAGTTGAATTTTATGTTGCATTCTAGTTGTGGTTATGATGGAAATTATATTGGGAATGAAAGTTGAATGAATTTTGGTTGAAGTTGGAATGTAGATGATTATGTCACTTTAGAATAATTTTGTGATATTATGGAAATGAAGTTGTTAAGATGTGAATTATGATTATGGTTGATGAATTTGGAAGTTGGAAACTTGTTATGAAGTTGTATGCCAAAGATTTGATGTTTTGCATAAGTTATGATTTTGGCGGAAGATTGTATATCATGTATATCGAGTGTATATCTTAAGGAAAACGATATGAAATGTTTCTAGAACTATATGGTGATGATCATGATGGTTGTTGAATATGAAATTATTGATCTTAGTTGAAAGTTGGGTTGAATTGAAGATTATGTCAACTTGTGAGAAAAAATGACTAGTTGAAGGATATTTGTGTTCTTAATGTTCTTTGTTGATGTTAATGTTGTCGTTTGGGTTGTTGTTGAGGATTTATAGCCGAGTTGAATTCTCGGGGTGCTATATGTATAGGGGAAGTGCTGCCGAAATTTCGGTAGCCAAATATGCATTAAGTTGTAACTTTGGTATTCATAGCTTACAATTGGTAAACTTGACCAATTGCAGTTTTTCGACGAAACGGGAAGTGAGTTTGGAAAGGCTTAAGGAGCGTGAAAGGTATGTAAAGCAACCCCAATTCTTCCCTTGGCATGCCCCTAGTGTGTTAGGGTCGGATCCGGGCCTCGAAGGACCTCTTGGCCCTCGGAATCCGCAAGACAAAATTTTAGTTTTTCCTTCAGTAGAATTGAACCATTTTGATACGCTTTTTCTGAAATTATGCAATTTTGCTCTAAATTATTCAGAAAGCCATAGAATGTCTGTATAACCTTTTTAGGTGATACTATATGCTTAGAGGGCACAATTTGAGCCCGCCGCCTTGTTTGTCCCAAGGCGGGCCCACTATTTACGGTTTTGCCCCTAATGTGTTAAAGCTTCCCTTTTAAGCGATTTTTGAAAGAAATGTTTTAATTACCCTACTAATCGCTTAACGAATATTATTTTAAATATTCTGTTAAATATTATAAATTATTTTGACACTCAGAACGACTTCGGGAAAGTTATACTTCTGTAATTTATTATGATATCCGAAATACATTTATTATGATTCCGTCCGACTCCATTGGATTGGTTTGTCTTTGATACGCTTCATCGAGTCTTTGAAAACATTTATTATATTTTTAAATTGCATTAGTCTCTCACTACTCCATTCGTGGATGTCCCAATGTTTCCCACACTGAGCCCGGGCCATGATATGTTGTCAAGCGTGATTCTCTGCATTGTTCGCCGCGCCCCGATGTGAGGGGGAATGTATACGCGTACATGGGTCTGTGGAGTATGATGTGCCATGTCCGCCTATTCTGATCTGATCTGTATGGCCATTTTGATATGACATTATATGATACGGGGCCACGCCCCTTTTTCTGATTCCTCTGTATAGTGGCACCAGCGTCGGGAGGGTGGCCACATTCTGTCTGCCGAGTCCCGTGTCAGGGACCGGATATGATATGATATGACATATGTTTCTGTACGCATTCTGTCTGTTTTGGAAATATGCATTTGACACCCTGGATTCTGTACTCATTTTCTGTAACCATTATGATTTGACTTCTGTGATTCCACTTTACATATTCAGTACATATTTCGTACTGACCCCCTTTCTTCGGGGGCTGCGTTTTCATGCCGCGCAGGTACGGACGACAGGTTTGCTGATCCGCACGTTTAGGATCCCATTTCTGCTATTTTGGGGCGCTCTCTTCTACAGAGCCCATCTTTTGGTACAGTCTGTCACTGCTATCTGGATATGTACTTTGTTCAGGGTATGACGGGGCCCTGTCCTGTCTTATGATTATGATATGTTCTGTAGAGGTCTGTGGATACATCTGTGTGGGTTCTGTACATATGTTTGGGATATTCTGTTCTGTGATGGCCTTATCGGCCTATGTGTGCCAAGTCTGCTTTTCTGCTAAGTTCTGTAGCGACCACTAATATTATTATTCTGTTAATATGCTAATTTGGGGTATCGGGTACGTATAGGTGCCCAGCTCGGGCACTGGTCGCGGCCCACGGGGTTGGGTCGTGACAAAAGTGGTATCAGAGCGGTTCGTCCTCGGAATGTCCACAGACCGTGTCTAGTAGAGTCTTGTTTATCGGTGTGTTGTGCACCACACCTATAAACAGGAGGCTACAGGGCATTTAGGAAACTACCGTTCTTTCTGTCTTAGATCGTGCGATAGAGCTGTGTTATCAGGATGACCCCTTCCTAACGAGTGGCTATATTTGCAGATATGCCTCCAAAAAAGGCGACAGCGGCCCAAAAGGCCAAGTCAGTTGCCGTAGGAGAGACTAGCCGGGTCCAGAGGACTACCAGGGCCTAGGTATATATTGCTCCGGAGACTTTGCCCCAGGCAGAGGGTTCTTCTACACCGCCACTCGTGGAGGAGATTGGGGCAGCCGTAGCTGTAGATCGGGGGACGGCTCCACTGCCAGCTCCCGCAGTTCCAGTACCTGAGCCTCCAGCTCCACGGCCAGGCACTGAGGATCAGTCTATGAGGGAGGCAGTCCAGTTGCTGACTAGACTTGTGGCAGGGCAGGTTCAGGGGCATGGACTGGGAGGTGACCGGGCAGTCAGGCGTGATAGTTCGAGAGCCCGTGAGTTTTTGACTTGTAACCCTCCAGAGGTCTTCGGGACAAAGCCCGAGGAGGATCCTGAGGAGTTTATTAGGAAGATGCGACGCACTCTAGATTTGATTAATGCTTCCGAGACAGAGTCAGTCGCGTTAGCTTCGTACCAGTTATATGATGTGGCGGCAAACTGGTACGAGTCATGGGAGCTATCCAGGGGGGACGGCGCTCCTCCAGCAGTTTGGGGCGATTTTTCTCAGGCATTTCTTGGACACTTTCTGCCCCCCAGAGTTGCGACGAGCCAGATCTGATAGATTCTTATTATTGAGGCAGAAGGGCCGCAGTATTCGGGACTATAGTTTGGAGTTTGATTCCTTGGCCCGATATGCACCTACTGTGGTGGCTACTATGGCGGACCGGATGCATAGATATATTATGGGGCTGGATCGGTATTTTGTTGATAGCTGCTTAGTATTGGCTGCTCAGCCCGGTATGGACATTGCCCATATCCAGGCCCATGCCCAAGGCATGGAGGATCGGGGCAGAGGAGGACACCAGCCTGACAGGGGCCAGGATCGGAGACAGCCCAAGAGGGCCAGGTCATCTGGAGACTTTCAGGGCAGACAGCCCCAACAGCCGCAGCAGCCTAGCAGATTTTCATCTCAGCCGGCGCAGAGCGCGCCTCCCAAGCCTGCAGGTCGCAGATTCGATAGCCCAGGGTATTCAGGAGCAGGCCAGAGCTCCAGGGCTTCAGGTTCGCGGACAGATAGGGGTTCTGGTCAGATGAGGCCACCCAGGGTTCAGTGTTCTTTTTGCGGCAGATACCATACGGGAGAGTGCTACAGAGACACCGGTGCATGCTTTTCTTGTGGCCGTCAGGGCCATTCTGTGAGAGATTGCCCGTATAAGGGTAGTTCGGGTGGTGCAGCGCAGCCTACCGGATCAGCCGCTGGGTCTTCATCTTCGTCAGTGGCTATGCGCCCTACGGGGCAGGGTATTTCGACACCAGCGGGTCGCGGCAGAGGCCGTGGTGGAGCTTCTGGTATTAGCGGTCCTTCGAACCGTATTTATGCTTTGGCCAGCCGCCAGGATCAGGAGGCATCTCCTAATGTCGTTACAGGTACTTTATTGGTCTTCTCTCGGTCTGTGTATGCATTAATTGATCCAGGTTCAACTTTATCATATATTTCACCTCTTGTTGCCGGTAAAATTGGTATTATGTCTGAACCTATAGAGCCATTTGAGGTAGCCACATCGATAGGGGACTTTATTGTAGCGAAACAGGTTTATAAAGACTGTTCTGTGATTGTATGTGGCCGTGATACTAAGGCAGATCTGGTAGAGTTAGATATGACTGAATTTGATGTTATTATGGGTATGGACTGGCTAGCTTCCTGTTATGCTAATGTTGACTGCCAGAATAAGGTGGTTCGCTTCCAGTTTCCCGGGGAGCCAGTTTTAGATTGGGCTGGAAATACAGCATCGCCGAAAGGTAAGTTTATTTCATACCTTAAGGCAAAGAAAATGATTAGAAAGGGTTATATCTATCATCTGGTACGGGTGCAAGACTTGGACGCAGAGACGCCGACACTTAAGTCAGTCCCCGTGGTTAATGAGTTTCCAGATGTTTTCCCCGACGAGCTTCCAGGTCTTCCTCCAGAGCGGGAGATAGATTTCTCTATTGATTTACTCCCAGACACTCAGCCTATCTATATTCCTCCGTATAGAATGGCGCCTGCAGAATTAAAGGAGTTGAAGGAGTAGCTGAAATATTTGTTGGATAAAGGCTTCATCAGACCCAGTACTTCGCCTTGGGGAGCCCCGGTATTATTTGTGCGTAAGAAGGACGGGTCGCTGCGTATGTGTATTGATTATCGGCAGCTGAATAAGGTAACTATAAAGAATAAATACCCCCTCCCCAGGATTGATGATTTGTTTGATCAGCTGCAGGGCGCTAAGTGTTTTTCGAAGATAGATCTTCGATCCGGTTACCACCAGGTGCGAGTACGAGAGGCCGATATCCCTAAGACAGCTTTCCGGACCCGATATGGGCATTACGAGTTCAGGGTTATGTCTTTTGGGCTTACTAATGCCCCCGCAGTATTCATGGATTTGATGAACCGGGTATTCAGGCAATTCTTGGATATGTTTGTAATTGTATTCATTGATGATATCCTGGTTTACTCCGGCATCAGAAATTATATGCGAAATTTTCTAAGTGTGAATTCTGGCTGTCTTCAGTGGCTTTCTTGGGGCATGTTATTGCAGCTGATGGTGTCCGGGTGGACACACAGAAGATTGAGGCCGTGAAGAATTGGCCCAGACCTACGACGCCCACAGAGGTACGCAGTTTCCTGGGGTTAGCAGCCTATTACAGGAGATTTGTGGAGAAGTTTGCTTCGATTTCAGCGCCTTTGACAAGGCTGACTCAGAAGGGAGCTAAGTTCCTGTGGTCTGACGCTTGTGAACGGAACTTCCAGTTGCTGAAGGAGAAGCTGACTACAGCCCCAGTTCTGACTCTTCCAGAGGGACCGGACGGGTATGTTATTTATTGTGACGCTTCTGGCATGGGGTTGGGCTGTGTATTGATGCAGCATGGCAGAGTTATAGCGTATGCTTCCCGGCAGCTCAAGCAGCATGAGAAGAATTATCCTACCCACGATCTGGAGCTCGCAGTGGTAATTCATGCTCTGAAGATATGGAGACACTATTTATATGGCGTTCATGTGGATATCTATACTGATCATAAGAGTCTCCAGTATATTTTCAGGCAGAGAGAGCTTAATTTGCGACAGCGGAGGTAGCTGGAGCTTCTGAAAGATTATGACGTGGATATTCTGTATCATCCGGGTAAGGCTAATGTTGTTGCCGATGCATTCAGTCGGAAGTCTATGGGCAGTTTGGCCGATTTACAGCCAGACAGGAGAGAGATAGCCCGTGATATTCAGCAGTTGGCTAGTCTCGGGGTTCGTCTGGCCGATTCTGGAGATACACGGATTTCTGTTCGAGGGGTTTCTGAGTCATCCCTCAGGGACGATATTAAGCGGCGTCAATACGAAGATCCTGTCTTAGCTCAGTACAGGGACACAGCCTATGATAAGGAGAGGACTCCGTTCGAGTTTTCCCCGGACGGTACTTTGTTATACAGAGGCAGGTTGTGTGTACCTGATATTGCAGGCCTTCGGCAGCAGGTTATGAGCGAGGCACATTATGCTCGCTATTCGGTCCATCCTGGGTCTACAAAGATGTACCATGATCTCCGATGCTTATACTGGTGGGACGGCATGAAGCGGGATATTGCAGAGTTCGTTGCCCAGTGCCCTAATTGTCAGCAGGTCAAGATTGAGCATCAGAAGCCGGGTGGACTGTTGCAGGAGATGGAAATCCCGACTTGGAAGTGGGAGGTTATTAATATGGACTTCATTACAGGTTTGCCTCGCACTCCACGGAAGTATGATTCCATCTGGGTCGTTGTTGATAGGCTGACGAAATCAGCCCATTTTCTTCCCGTCAGGACTACTTATTCCGCCGAGGATTATGCCAGGCTCTATATTAGAGAGATTGTGAAGCTTCACGGAGTTCCTATATCTATTATTTCTGACAGAGGCGCCCAGTTTACGGCGCGTTTCTGGAGGTCGTTTCAGGAGGGTCTAGGGACTCAGGTGAGTCTGAGCACAGCCTTTCATCCTCAGAGCGACGGACAGGCCGAGCGCACTATACAGACGCTGGGGGATATGTTGCGGGCCTGCGTTATTGATTTCAGAGGCAGCTGGGATGATCACTTGCCATTGATTGAGTTTGCATATAATAACAGTTACCATTCCAGCATCCAGATGGCTCCGTACGAGGCTCTATATGGCAGGAAATGCAGATCGCCGATTGGCTGGTTTGATATTGGCGAGTCAGAGTTGATTGGCCCAGATATGGTCCAGCAGGCCGTGGACAAGGTAAAACTTATTCGGGAGCGACTGTTGGTAGCCCAGAGTCGACAGAAGTCATACGCGGATAAACGGCGTCAACCGTTGGAGTTTCAGGTAGGCGATTGGGTATTCCTGAAGGTATCGCCTATGAAAGGCGTGATGCGGTTCGGCAGAAAGGGTAAGCTCAGTCCGCGTTATATTGGGCCTTATCAGATTGTTCGAAAAACTGGAAATGTCGCCTATGAGCTAGATTTGCCATCTGATTTGGAAGCGGTGCATCCGGTATTTCATGTCTCTATGCTTCGTAAATGTGTCGGTGACCCTTCTAGAATATTTTCTGCTGATGATATTCAGGTGACGGAGCAACTATCGTACGAGGAGCAGCCCGTATCTATTTTGGATCGTCAGGTAAGGAGGCTTCGGAATAAAGATGTAGCCTCTGTTAAGGTACTGTGGCGGAACGATAATAGGGAGGAAATGACATGGGAGGCCGAAGAGGAAATGAAGAAGAAATATCCTCATTTGTTCTCTATACCCACAGGTAACCTTAAATCCCTGCTTTAATTTATTCCAATATCAATCGTGTGTCATATGTGATGTCTGTAAACATGAACTCCCCCAAAGTATTTTCAAACCCTATGAGATTAATTTAACATTCGAGGACGAATGTTCTAAAGGGGGGGAGGATGTTATATCCCGTATTTTTGAACCTCGGAGTATCTGCTGGGGTGGGGCCCACATACCGACATTTTTTTTGGAACATCTGAAAAGTCATATGAATCACATATGTAAAGTTAAACACAACTCATGAAGTACCTTTGGACCAAATCAAAGTGGAAAGCCTCCAAATCTTGCCTCTAAAATTATTTTCTTGTTGAATTCCTACTAAATTTGGATATAAAATAATATCGTATTACAGTATAAACTTATACCAGCATATATTGTTTGTACTGAAATGAAATGTCAACCAAACACAACTGTGTATGTAAAATGGAAGACAAATTCCTAGAAATTCCTATTTTTCTCTCCTGCTTCTTTCTTTTGTAGCTCTTCAGCGTCGTTGAAAAATTAATAAATTGGGGAGAACTAGTATTATGTTTGGACTCCTTTGGTACAAGTTATGCAGGATTTCAGTGCACAAATATGATAATTAATGAAATAATTCTTATGTAATAATTAATAGATGATATAATTATTATGTGAAGATTAGTACCATTTATATTGTCAATTAAATCCTGAATTAATCATATATTATCTTATTCACAATTTTATACTGCGATTAATTGCTTCAGTACCACGTACAAACCGCCTCTTATTGTTTCCGTATCCAATGACGCAATACGTCGAAAAAGTCATGTGGTAACGTCTACTAGTGTTTGCCAAAAAGTTTGACGATAGCTTTTCGTCTCTTAGTTAACGTCTGAGTAACGACGACAACAACAACAAGAAGCCTAGTAGAATCCCACAATGTGGGGTTTGGGGAAGGTAGAGTGTATGTAGACCTAACCCCCACCTTGAAAGATAAGGCGGCTGTTTCCGAAAGACCCTCGGCTCAAGAGAGGAAAACAAGACAAAAAGTCAGATAGAGACAAGCATATCAAAAACAATATGAAAACGAGGAATAACAAAAGTGAGAAAGTCATGATAGAACAGTCCGGAAA
Organism: Lycium barbarum; assembly: GCF_019175385.1. Lineage (NCBI taxonomy): Eukaryota > Viridiplantae > Streptophyta > Magnoliopsida > Solanales > Solanaceae > Lycium > Lycium barbarum. The sequence goes on along the minus strand of NC_083339.1, from coordinate 123,660,005 downwards.
GAAAGGAGCATTAGCTACTGATAACCGTTGTAATTAGCCATTATTATGTACAGCTAGAATATTTCCTAGAATATTATGTACAGCTAGAATATCTTCTAGATTCTAGAATATCTTCAAGAATAAGGTAAGTCTTTTGTATATATTGATGACACCACATTATGATTAATGGGGAATTGATTTCCTACATGGTATCAGACTAGGTTTTCCTTCTCCAACCCAACCTAGCCGCCGCCCCAACCTAACCGCCGCTCCTCCTCTCTCCCCTTCGTTCATCTTCTCCCTCCCTTATTCTTCCTCCCTTCGTCTTCGAAGCCACCATGACTGACACAGGCGCAAAGTTTCACTCTGCCCTCTCAATAACCAATGTCAAATCTCTCGTTCCCTTCACATTGGACATTGAAAATGGTCCATATCATTCATGGGTGGCGTTATTTAAGGTGCAAGCCCGGGTGCATAACCTAATGCATCACATTATCCCCCCTACGGAGACCGCGGCTAAGGCCAAAATTGATGTCTTACGGGCAGCTGATCCAGAACTCTATGATCGTCTTGATGCGGCAGTCCTACAGTGGATATATGGTACGATCTCTCCTGAATTACTTCAAGCCATATTGGTGAAGGATGACACCGCGGCGAAAGCCTGGCAGAGGTTGGAGGCCATCTTTCAAGATAACAAGGGTTCCAGGGCAACCCATCTCGAGGAAGAACTTGTTGTTGTCTCTCTCGAAAAAATTTCAAGTGCGGAGGCGTATTGCAACCACGTGAAAACCTTGGTGGACAGGCTGACTGATGTGGATACTCCGGTGGCAAATAGTCTCTTTGTCTTGCGGCTCATTGGTGGTCTTCCAGAGGCCTATTCTGGCACGGTGGATTTTGTCCAAAATCAAGACCCATTAACAACTTTTTAAAGCGTTCGATCCCGAATAAAAATTGGCGGAACGTACTCTAAAAAACCGTCTCTCCAAAGAAGCCGGCGGGAACGCTGCTTTTATTGCCTCTACTGGCGGTGCCCAACAGGTAACATGGAACATGTTAACTCCAATCATCAGCATAATTTTTCTTCAAGTTCTAATCATGGCACAAATAATAATAACAAGAACAAGAAGAAAAATAATTATGGGAAGAACAATGGGCAAAACCGCAATAATGGCCGCGGTGGGGGTGGCCAAAACAGTGGCCGCGGCACCAACCAGTGGCCGACTGGCGGTAACAGCCGCAGCCGCGTCACGTCCTCGTCCCGTACCCCCCATATGGACAGTGGCCGCCACAGTGGGCTGCTCCACCATGCCCCTACCCGACTGCTCCAAGGCAACAGCTACGTCCAGTAATGCAGCCCGGTATTCTCGGGCCCAAACCTCAACAGGCCTACGCGACCTCTGTAGCCCAGCCCCATATTGGCTACACTCCGACGGACATTGAGGCGGCAATGCATACATTTTCTATCGCTCCACCGGATGGAAATTGGTATATGGATACCGGTGCAACATCACATATGACCTCGGATCAAGGTACACTCTCATCTTATTTTAATTCGAGCAATAGTAATCATCGTATTGTTGTTGGTAATGGGCATGTAATTCCAATTCATGGTTACGGGAACATTACTCTCTCACCTCCACACCCCCTTCTCACCTTAAATAATGTATTGCATGCAACCAACCTCATTAAAAACCTTATCTCCGTCCGAAAATTTGCCACTGATAACTGGGTTTCTGTTGAATTTGACCCATTTGGTTTTTATGTGAAGGATTTCCAGACGGGGAACAAACTAATGAGATGTAACGGTACCCGGGAACTCTATCCACTCTCCACCGTCATCCAGGCCTCACCTTCAAAATCTCCTTCCGTTTTCACTGCTTTGTCTCCTGATTTATGGCATCGTCGCTTAGGACATCCGGGAGCCAATACTTTACGCTCTCTTCATAGCAAGCATTTTATTGAATGTAATAAGAACAAACAGTGTTTTTGTTCATCTTCTACTTTGGGGAAACAAGTTAAATTACCTTTTTATGAATCGATGTCATTTACTGCTTTTCCATTTGATATAGTTCATAATGATCTTTGGACGTCGCCCGTAGCTAGCTCTAACGGGCATCATTACTATGTACTATTTCTTGATGATTTTAGTAAATTTTTGTGGACTTTTCCTATCTCTAAGAAGTCTCAAGTTTACTCTCTTTTCACCACATTCCATGCTCTTGTCAAAAGTCAATTTGAAAGGCCCATTAAAAATTTACAATGTGACAATGGGAAAGAATTTGATAACGGGACACTTCAATTATTTGCTAAAAAACATGGGATGCAATTCTGCCTATCTTGCCCTTACACATCTCCTCAAAATGGAAAAGTCGAACGTCACATCCGATCCATAAATAATGTAATTCGGACCCTGCTTACCCATGCCTCGATGCCCCCCTCATTTTGGCATCATGCACTTTCTATGGCCACATATCTTTTGAACATTCTCCCAACTAAAGTTCTCGGATCCTCTTCCCCTACTCAACTCCTCTACCAAAAAGATCCTAACTATTCCCATCTTCGGGTTTTTGGATGTCTATGTTTTCCTTTGTTTCCATCTACCACCATGCATAAGTTACAAGCACAGTCCACTCCTTGTGTCTTTCTTGGGTACCCTTCCGATCATAGGGGATATAAGTGTTATGACATGTCAACCCGAAAACTTTTCGTTGCCCGTCATGTGGTATTTGATGAGCACACATTTCCATTCTCAAAACTTCATACTCCTGCCTCTCACACGTATGAAATTTTAGACCATAATGTTAATACATCACTCATCATATGCAACGAAATTCTGGAAATACATCTCCCAACACTCTAAATCCCCTACCACCTCCACCCACGGCCAATCCCAGTTCCCAGCAGCAGCCCAACCCGCCGCAGGTCAGCCCTTCCGCTGCTCCTGGACCGCTGACTTCCAGCCCGCCTCCATCGCCTACGGCCCAATCCCCATAGTAGCTCCACCGCATGACCACTTGATCCCGTAATGGCATTTTCAAACCTAATTTGAAATATTCCTCCAACCTTAACACCGATACCACTACCTCCATCTCTCCATTACCCAAAAATCCCATAAGTGCTCTCGGTGACTTAAATTGGAAGAATGTCATGATGGATGAATTTAATGCTCTAATTGAAAATAAGACATGGGAGTTAGTTTGTTATATCCCGTATTTTTGAACCTCGGAGTATCTGCTGGGGTGGGGCCCACATACCGAGATTTTTTTTGGAACATCTGAAAAGTCATATGAATCACATATGTAAAGTTAAACACAACTCATGAAGTACCTTTGGACCAAATCAAAGTGGAAACCCTCCAAACGAATATTTTTAAGAAAACGTTTTCGGGTGACCTGACTTTGGGGGGCAAAAACTGTATTGTAAGTTTGGAATTTCGAAAATACCTTGAAATAGAAGTTGTAGATAATTGAATTAGCTTTCCATCCATAGGTCGTGGGTTCCCAGGTGACGTCGGTACAAGGAGTTATGAACGTTTTAAGGTCGAAAGGTCAGTGGGCTAGGCCCAACTCGGGACCAACCGAGTTGGCCCAAAAAAATGAAAAAAAATTCAGGCCCAAGTGAGGAGCCATTCGGCCATGGTCCATAAAAAGGATCCAAGCCCATGGAATTAAGTCATGTGGTCAATGAATAAAAGACCACTTAATCATCCAAATTCCATAGAACTTTCAAGAGAAAGAATAGGAGGAAAAACAAGAGAAAAACAAGAACAAAAAGAGGGCATTTCGGGTTTGGCCATAGAAAAATCACCCCTCAAAATCTTGCCTCTAAAATTATTTTCTTGTTGAATTCCTACTAAATTAAGTGTCCTCTACAACTTGGTGTAATTGTTTTGGAAGAAGGAGCACTTATTTCTTCAAGTTGACAACTTGTTCAAGTGAAGAAGTTTGTAGAAAAAGGTAAGAATCAATTCCTTTTTCTTATGTTATGAAGGTTTGTTTATGTTGTGGTATGTGGAAATGAGTAGAAATTATGGAAATAAGGAAGTTTGCAAAGTGGGTATGTATATATATATGTAGCCATGGGTGTATATATGTTGTATACATATATGAGTTGAATTTTATGTTGCATTCTAGTTGTGGTTATGATGGAAATTATATTGGGAATGAAAGTTGAATGAATTTTGGTTGAAGTTGGAATGTAGATGATTATGTCACTTTAGAATAATTTTGTGATATTATGGAAATGAAGTTGTTAAGATGTGAATTATGATTATGGTTGATGAATTTGGAAGTTGGAAACTTGTTATGAAGTTGTATGCCAAAGATTTGATGTTTTGCATAAGTTATGATTTTGGCGGAAGATTGTATATCATGTATATCGAGTGTATATCTTAAGGAAAACGATATGAAATGTTTCTAGAACTATATGGTGATGATCATGATGGTTGTTGAATATGAAATTATTGATCTTAGTTGAAAGTTGGGTTGAATTGAAGATTATGTCAACTTGTGAGAAAAAATGACTAGTTGAAGGATATTTGTGTTCTTAATGTTCTTTGTTGATGTTAATGTTGTCGTTTGGGTTGTTGTTGAGGATTTATAGCCGAGTTGAATTCTCGGGGTGCTATATGTATAGGGGAAGTGCTGCCGAAATTTCGGCAGCCAAATATGCATTAAGTTGTAACTTTGGTATTCATAGCTTACAATTGGTAAACTTGACCAATTGCAGTTTTTCGACGAAACGGGAAGTGAGTTTGGAAAGGCTTAAGGAGCGTGAAAGGTATGTAAAGCAACCCCAATTCTTCCCTTGGCATGCCCCTAGTGTGTTAAGGTCGGATCCGGGCCTCGAAGGACCTCTTGGCCCTCGGAATCCGCAAGACAAAATTTTAGTTTTTCCTTCAGTAGAATTAAACCATTTTGATACGCTTTTTCTGAAATTATGCAATTTTGCTCTAAATTATTCAGAAAGCCATAGAATGTCTGTATAACCTTTTTAGGTGATACTATATGCTTAGAGGGCACAATTTGAGCCCGCCGCCTTGTTTGTCCCAAGGCGGGCCCACTATTTACGGTTTTGCCCCTAATGTGTTAAAGCTTCCTTTTTAAGCGATTTTTGAAAGAAATGTTTTAATTACCCTACTAATCGCTTAACGAATATTATTTTAAATATTCTGTTAAATATTATAAATTATTTTGACACTCGGAATGACTTCGGGAAAGTTATACTTCTGTAATTTATTATGATATCCGAAATACATTTATTATGATTCCGTCCGACTCCATTGGATTGGTTTGTCTTTGATACGCTTCATCGAGTCTTTGAAAACATTTATTATATTTTTAAATTGCATTAGTCTCTCACTACTCCATTCGTGGATGTCCCAATGTTTCCCACACTGAGCCCGGGCCAGGATATGTTGTCAAGCGTGATTCTCTGCATTGTTCGCCGCGCCCCGATGTGAGGGGGCAGGTATACGCGTACATGGGTCTGTGGAGTATGATGTGCCATGTCCGCCTATTCTGATCTGATCTGTATGGCCATTTTGATATGACATTATATGATACGGGGCCACGCCCCTTTTTCTGATTCCTCTGTATAGTGGCACCAGCGTCGGGAGGGTGGCCACATTCTGTCTGCCGAGTCCCGTGTCAGGGACCGGATATGATATGATATGACATATGTTTCTGTACGCATTCTGTCTGTTTTGGAAATATGCATTTGACACACTGGATTCTGTACTCATTTTCTGTAACCATTATGATTTGACTTCTGTGCTTCCGCTTTACATATTCAGTACATATTTCGTACTGACCCCCTTTCTTCGGGGGCTGCGTTTTCATGTCGCGCAGGTACGGACGACAGGTTTGCTGTACCGCACGTTTAGGATCCCATTTCTGCTATTTTGGGGCGCTCTCCTCTACAGAGCCCATCTTTTGGTACAGTCTGTCACTGCTATCTGGATATGTACTTTGTTCAGGGTATGACGGGGCCCTGTCCCGTCTTATGATTATGATATGTTCTGTAGAGGTCTGTGGATACATCTGTGTGGGTTCTGTACATATGTTTGGGATATTCTGTTCTGTGATGGCCTTATCGGCCTATGTGTGCCAAGTCTGCTTTTCTGCTAAGTTCTATAGCGACCACTAATATTATTATTATATTATTATTCTGTTAATATGCTAATTTGGGGTATCGGGTACGTATAGGTGCCCAGCTCGGGCACTGGTCGCGGCCCACGGCGTTGGGTCGTGACATAGTTGCTCGGCCTGCTAATGTTAATGTGATTCGGTCAATGTGGATTTTTCGTCATAAAAATAAATCTAATGGTTCTTTTGAGCGGCATAAAGCCCGTCTTGTAGGTGATGGCGAGTCTCAACAGAAGGGTGTTGTTTGTGAGGAGACCTTCAGTCCGGTGGTCAAGCCGGCATCTATTCGCACTGTGCTAAGTATTGCATTATCTTATTCTTGGCCCATACACCAGCTCGATGTCAAGAATGCTTTTCTTCATGGCAATCTTTCTGACACTGTGTATATGCATCAACCATTGGGTTTTCGGGACCCCAATTTTCCTGATCATGTCTGCCTATTGAAGAAGTCCCTTTATGGCCTGAAACAAGCCCCTCGGGCTTCGTACCAGCGGTTTGCCGATTTTGTCGCCACTATTGGTTTCTCACATAGCAAGTCTGATCACTCATTATTCATTTATCGCAGGGGTTCTGATATTGCATATATACTGTTTTATGTCGACGACATCATTCTTACGGCCTCTTCAGACGATCTCCGTAAGTCTATTATGGCACTCTTGAGTGCCAAGTTTTCTATGAAAGACCTTGGTCCACTGAGCTATTTCTTGGGTATTGTTGTTACTCGTAATGCAGATGGCTTATTTTTATCGCAGAAGCAGTATGCCGAAGAAATCCTGGAACGGGCAGGTATGTCACACTGTAGCCTGTCTCTTACACCTGTTGATACGAAGCCAAAGCTAAGTGCCTCGAAAGATGCACCATTTGATGATCCGACTAAGTATCGTCAGCTTGCTGGGGCTTTGCAGTACCTTACATTCACTAGACCAGATATCTCATATGCCGTCCAACAGGTGTGTCTTCACATGCATGACCCTCGTAATGAACATATGGCTGCTCTTAAGCGTATTCTGCGCTACATTTAGGGGTCTATCGACTTTGGTCTGCATCTCTACAAGTCTACTGTCAACAGCTTAGTCTCCTATACAAATGCAGATTGGGGTGGTTGCCCGGATACTAGACGCTCCACCTCTGGCTATTGTGTCTTTCTCGATGACAACTTGATTTCTTGGTCTTCAAAACGTCAGCCTACACTCTCCCGTTCTAGTGCTGAGGCCGAATACAGGGGAGTTGCTAATGTTGTCTCCGAATCCTGCTGGATCAGAAATTTACTCCTTGAGCTACATTGCCCGATCCACAAGGCGACACTTGTTTATTGTGACAATGTGAGTGCGATATACTTATCAGGCAACCCGGTACAACATCAGCGCACTAAACACATTGAGATGGACATACACTTTGTTCGCGAAAAAGTTGCCCGTGGCGAGGTTCGTGTCCTTCATGTTCCGTCCCAATATCAGATGACTTTTTGATGACTTTCGGGACAGTCTAAGCGTTCGTCAACCTCCTGCTTCGACTGCGGGGGTGTGATAACCGTTGTAATTAGCCATTATTATGTACAGCTAGAATATTATGTACAGCTAGAATATCTCCTAGATTCTAGAATATCTCCTAGAATAAGGTAAGTCTTTTGTATATATTGATGACAGCACATTATGATTAATGGGGAATTGATTTCCTACAGCTACCATAAATAAATAAGATAATCAAAGTACAAAGGCCCAACAAATATAAGCAGAAATCAAATGCAGAAATCCAATGACAATAAACGAATGAGCAAAACTACAACTACTAGGGTGAAAGGATAAGCAACCTAGCCTTCTATCTTAATCTGAGTCCTCCACAACCTCCTATCTAAGGTCATGTCCTCGGTAAGCTGAAACTGTGCCATGTTTTGTCTAATCACCTCTCCCCAATACTTCTTTGGCCTTCCTTTACCTCTCCTGAAACTGTCCATAGCCAACCTCTCACACCTCCGCACTGGAGCATCTATGTCTCTCCTCTTCACATTCCCAAACCATCTCAGTCTCGCTTCCCGCATATTGCCCTCCACCAATGCCACTCTCACTTTGTCCCGGATATTTTCATTCTTAATTCTATTGTTAGACCTCGAAACTTTGGGCTGCTGAGCGGTGAATGGACTAACGTAAGTTAAGGTGTACATGATGTCCCTACAAGTAATAAGGGATGTTTAATCATTCTAATTAAGATTCCAAAGAAGTTAGAGGCAAGGGAGAAAAGTTCGTCAAATGAAACTCCACTGCAGTTCTGCGAAAGGGGGGTTCGACGGTCGTTCTTTGTACCGTCGGACGGACCGACGATTCGTCAATTGTGCCGTAGAATTGAGTCAGCGTGAAGACCATTCGACGGATCAGATCGACGCTCCATCGATCAGTTCGACGGACCGTCCTTCTCATCGTAGAGTGAAAGGAAATGAAAGGTTGCTCACTGGAAATTTAACGACTTCGACGATCAGATCGACGCTCCGTTGATCCGATCGACGCTTCGTCGATCGTACCGTATAATTTCGTCGGGACAGATTTTAAAAGTTGATATAAGGACTTCAACACATTCATTTCATTTCATTGTTTCTTCTACACATCTCAAGAATTCTCTAGAACCTTCCACACACTCAATATACACGAATTCATGGGGAATTGATGATCAACTTCATCAAATCAAGAGAAACAAGTGTAAGAAACACATCAAAGTTCATCCAAGTCAAGAAATTCCATAAAAAGTGGAACTAGGGTTTTGCTCAAGTGAAGTATTTTCACTTAAAGCCCATTCCCACACTATCAAAGGTAAGTTTTATGGTATTTACATATTATTTAAGGTATTGAAAGGTTGAAACACTTGGATTGTAGAAGAATATAGAAAGTGGGTCATAAATGTGGGAATAGTGCTATTGTTGAGTAGTAATTTGGAATGAATCATGAATATTGATATGTTGTGATTGTAAGTAGGTTATGAATGACATTTAGAACATGGAATGAGTATGATATGTGAAAGAACGTAATAGTGAATTATGACCATGATTATGGGGAAATTTAAGTGAAATGGTGAATTGTGAAAAATGTAGATAAATGATGATTGTTGTTTGCGATATTATGAATATTGTTATGAAAGTTTGGGAGTTAATATAGAATGTGGGAAAAGTATTAGAAACAAAGGAAATGCTGTCCAATTTTCCCTAGAAATAGTAAAACGTTCTTATAGCCGATTAACTAATGTTAATGTGAATCCTCTTGAAGGTAGAAACACGAGCATCGAAGGAGAACGATCAAGCGATAGATTAGTTAAGCGCAAAAGGTATGTGAGGCTAGTCCTCTCTTTCTATGGCATGAATCCTATAGCATGACTTTTCCTTCCCCTTCATGAATTTCCTACATTCCGGAAAACTAATAGCCTATGTTCATGAAAAGCTATACGAGATGAGAGACATACTATGAGTTCAATAATGATGATGATGAGTTTAAGTCTAAAGATTCTAGATATTCATGACATGATGTTCCTATAGAGTTAATGATGTCGTTTATTGTATAAACTCACCTTATTTACTACTTCCTTCAAGGTGAGGCAGAATGTTTAATGAGTGTTCCATAATGGAATCGGGGGTTCACGACCTTATGTCACCTCGATAAAGTATAGCTATCTTGAGTCTCTATGCATGAATTATGATGAGTACATGTGGATGATATTACACCGCGCCTATATGGCCGGGCAGCACCGCTTAGGCGGGCGGCTTATAGATGATTACACTGTGCCTATATGGCACGGGCAGCACCACTAGTGGGCGGCATGAGATGATACCCCGGACGCGGGAGGCCTGGACGCAGGCTAATGATTATCACACCGATCCGGTATGGACGGGCAGTTTATACATTTGTGCATACATGATATGATGATGATTATGAGTAAGTCAGCATGTGTTAGTTCCTTTATAAGTGACAGCCATATACAGTTGCTCCTTATTAATGCTTCCTTTATCTCATTGACGTATTTCCATTACTTATGCCTCTCATACTCAGTACAATGTTCGTACTGATGTCCGTTTTCTTTGGACGATGTGCTCATGCCCACAGGTAGACAGGGAGGTGATCTTGATCCAGACTCGTAGGAGCTAACAGCTGACCTGAGAGCACTCCATAGTTCCGGAGGTGCTACTTGGTTCATTCTTTTGTGTATATATATGTATATGTATTTTGGGCACGACGGGGTCTTGTCCCGACCATATGTCTAGTATTCTAGTAGAGGCTCGTGGATACGCAGTGTGGGTTATATGGTCTCACGAGGTTGCCATTATGTATGTATATATATATATATACATGTATTATTTTGATGGCCGAAAGGCTTATGTCTATGAAAGTATTTATGTTCTCAAATGAAAAATGATTTTCTTATGACTATGAGTATATGAATGAAAAAGAAGGCTTAATGAGTATGACGAGTAGTAGAACGAGTGGTGCTCAGTGGTTAGCCCCGGGTACCCGTCACGACCCCTAGTCGGGTCGTGACATCTATCCATCCTAGTGTGCCCATACATCCATCGCAGCATTCGCATTTCTGCGACTTTCATCTTCTGAACGTGAAAGTTCTTGACTGGCCAACACTCCGCCCGGTACAATAAAGTCGATCTAACCACCACTTTGTAGAACTTGCGTTTAAGTTTTGGTGGCACTTTCTTGTCACACAGCACTCCGGAGGCGAGCCTCCATTTCATCCACCCTGCACCAATACGATGTGAAATATCATCGTCGATATCCCCATCTCCTTGTATAATAGACCCAAGATACTTGAAACTTCCTTTCTTTTGAATGGCCTGGGTACCAAGCCTCACTTCCTCGTCAGCCTCATGCGGTACGCCACTGAACCTGCACTCCAAGTACTCTGTCTTGGTCCTACTCAATTTAAATCCTTTAGACTCCAACGTCTGTCTCCAGCCCTCTATCTTATCGTTAACTCCGCTGCGAGTCTCGTCAATCAAGACTATGTCATCCATGAACAACATACACCAAGGCACCTCACTTTGTATTTGTTGCGTCAATTCATCTATCACCAAGGCGTATAGAAACTGCCTAAGAGTTGATCCCTGATGCAACCCCATCAGAACAGAGAAGTGCTCCGAGTTTCCTCCTACCGTCCTTACCCTGGTCTTAGCTCCATCATACATGTCATTTATCGCTCTAATGTACACCACTGGTACACCTTTAGCCTCCAAGCATCTTCATAGGACGTCTCTTGGCACTTTGTCGTAAGCCTTTTCTAGGTCAATGAATACCATGTGCAAGTCCCTCTTCCGCTCCCTATACTACTCCACCAATCTCTTTACAATATGAATGGCTTCTGTAGTCGAGCGCCCCGACATGTATCCAAACTGGTTCTCTGAAATAGACACACCTCTCCTCACCTTCATTTCCACCACTCTTTCCTACACTTTCATAGTGTGACTTAGCATCTTGATACCTCTATAGCTGTTGCAGCTTTGAATGTCGCCCTTGTTCTTGTACAAGGGAATCATTGTACTCCACCTCCATTCTTCGGGCATCTTCGCTGTCTTGAAAATGACATTAAACAACCCAGTCAGCCACTCCAAGCCTACCCTGCCTGCACTCTTCCAAAATTCCCCAGGAATCTCGTCAGGTCCGGTCGCTCTTCCCCTGCGCATTCTACGAATAACTCCCTTAACCTCCTCAACCTTTATACTCCTACAATATCCAAAGTCGCGACGCCTATTAGAGTGCTCCAAATCTCCCAACACAAAGTTTATGTCCCCTCCTTCGTTCAAGAGTTTATGAAAGTATGACTTTCATCTCTGTTTAATATGGGCTTCCTGTACCAACACTTTGTCATCCTCGTCCTTGATGCACTTCACTTGATCTAAGTCGCGTGCCTTCCTCTCTCTCGCCTTAGCAAGCCTAAACAGCTTCTTATCCCCACCTCTGTCCTCTAGTTCTGCATAAAGGCGTTCAAAGGTTGTCGTTTTTGCCGCCGAAACTGCCAATGTTTGAGTGAATTTATTTAATTGAATACACAATTTAAGAAAGAGATAAAGACATTTAAAAGTTTCGGTCTCAAACGTGCATAAATTTAAGACCTTTGAAATTTATAATCTTTAAATATATCATTATATTTTTTGTGACTATAAATTTTTTTATTCAGAATAAATTGAAAATGTGTAAATTAAATTATTTACAAATGAAAAAGAAGTTATTCTTTTCTAAAGATAAATTCATATCAATTGAAACGAAGAAAGTATTACTTATTGAATAGTTGTTCGAAAAAATAAAATGTATCTAAACATTTGATGTTTAAAACAATAAATCATTCTCTCTTTCTCTTTTTTTTTTTTTTTAATTACATAGGGGGTAAGGAAAGGGGGAATTAGGAGGGGATTACAACTTGGATATTCGAACCCTTACCAATAAGGTAAAAGTTCAGGTAGCCAACCAACTGAACTAATAAGATTCCTACAACAAGAAATCATTCCCGTACTTGTCAAATCTATCTTTATTATTCCAATTATAGTGCTAATAAAGTTAGATGTTTGAAGGAGAAACAAATAATAATCCTTCAATATGTTATAATATTTGTGTAATTTTAAACCTGTCATAATTTTTGTGTAGCTATAAAAAAAAATTGTTAAGTGTAAAATAGAAAGTCCAATTTAAGTTATTTTCCATTTTCAAAAAGTGGTTATTCTTTTTTTAATCGAATAGGATCACGTAGAATCGGAGTAATAGAGCTTGTTTGGATTGCTTATTTTAGGTGATTTTAAGCCAAAATAGCTATCAAGTATTTTTGTAGTGTTTGGACAAAATAAAAAAGTGTTTTAAGCATTTATTTTAAGCCAAAATAACAAAATAAGCCATAAGTTATAATTCCTAACTTATGACTTTTGGCTTATAAATCAAAAGTCATAAGTTCATTCAAACAGGCTCATAGTCTTCTAATTTGTAGTACTAATTAGAAACATTTTTTTTGTGCGGATTGCCCTTTAAAAGCACGAGTCTTTAATTTTTTGCCCCTTAAATTGGTGGTCTTTAATTTTTGTTCTTCGCCTAATACCTCAAGGTTCTAGGTTCGAACCCTAGCTCAGTGAAGAAAAAAAAATCGCAAGGCAGAGTTTTGCATTCAAAACAAAACTCTACCAGCCTGAACTCTACCTTAAAGTAGAGTTTGCATTCAAAACTCTGCCTGCAGGTAGAGTTTTGCATTCAAAATTTTGCCTAAGGCCTAACTTTGCTACAAAACTTTACCTTGCAATTTTTTTTTTTTGGAATGAGCTGGTATTCGAATCTCAAATCTCATTGTATTAGGCGAAGGCCAAAAATTAAAGACCACCAATTTGAGGGCCAAAAATTAAAGGCCACCTCAAAATAAGGCCATTCGTGCGAATTGCCCATTAGAAACAGCAAATTGGGTAGGTCCAGGTTCTAGGTACATTGAACCTGGACATATTCATTTCATTTTTTTGAGCGCATTGCCCTTTTTTTGGGGTGGTCTTTAAATTTTGTCCCTCATATTTGTGGTCTTTAAGTTTTGCTCTTCGCTTGGAAATGTAGGCGAATACCTAAGGTTCTGGGTTCGAACTCCAGCTCAGGCATAAAATAAAATAAAAAATTCGCAAGGCAGGGCTGGAGGGCGTGTATGCCGGATCCGGCATACACTCCTTAAGGAAAAACTAAAGTTATGTCGGATCCGGCATAATTAAAAGTCTGCCCCGTAAGGCAGAACTTTTCCTTAATGCATAATTTAGTTATACCTTATGAGACAGACTTTTACTTAAGGGATAACCAAAAGTATGCCCCATAAGCCAGAACTTTTCCTTAAGGTTTAGATTTTTCCTTATAAGGCAAACTTTTAGTTATACCTTGAGGAAAAGTTACACCTTATGGGGCATACTTTTAGTCATGTCCTATGGGGCACACTTTTAGTTATGGCATAGCTAAAAGTATGTCCCATAAAGCGAAATTTTTCCTTAAGGCATAACTAAAAGTTTGTCTTGAAAAGTAAAAAAAAAAAATATACTCCCTCTGTTTCAATTTGTTTGAACCTATTTCTTTTTTAGTCCGTGTCAAAATGAATGACCTCTTTCCTAATTTGGAAACAAATTCACTTTATGAATGATTTAGAGCCACACAAATTTTCAAGGCTTATTTTGAACCACAAGTTTCAAAAGTCTTCCCTCTTTCTTAAATGTCGTGCCCAGTCAAATGGGTTCATATAAATTGAAACGGAGGGAGTATGTCTCAAGGCAAAGTTTGCTCCCTCCAATAGACTTTTAGTTAAGCATAACTAAAAATTTACCAGAGGGGGCAGAGCGAAATTCAAACTCTGTCTTGCGATTTTTGTTTAAATTTTTGATTAAGCGAAGATTCGAACCCAGAACTCATGAGTTTTAGGCGAAGGACAAAAATTAAATACCACCAATTTGAGGGCAAAAGTTAAAGACCACCTCAAGAAAAAATTTAAGCTAGTTTTAAGTAAAAAATAAATAAATTTAACTTGACTTCGTCTGATCGAATTTTGATTTTCTAAAAACTCCCTAACATAGTCCAAATTTTCTTCAAGCTAGAGCCAGGTCCATTCTGTTGCAAGATACTTTAGCAAGAAATCTTCCAAATGCCACCTTAAGATGACGATAACATAAAGAGATACTAACAAACTACTACTTCTTCGTTGAAAAAAAAAATTGACAGAGTAAGGAAATATAAATATGGAAGGGAGCCTCACAAATACTCTCTCTGCTTCAATTTATATGAATTCATTTGACTATAGATGAATTTAAAAAAGTAAAAACGACTTTTAAACTCATAGTATTAAATGAGTCATATATATTTTATGTGAATATAAATCATTGCATAAAGATAATATTTTCAAATATAAAAAAAGATTATTTTTTTTAATATGAATTAATAAAAAAATAAGTTTACGTAAATTGAAACAGAGGCGGTATAAGGAAGCTGTCATCAGCAGTAACGTAGAGGGCCGACGCTCCATATCGCAATTAACAACTGACACTATAATGTCGTCCACTAATTTAAGTCCAAGGGTGGCTCTATAGTACGTACCCTATGGTTGTTTTCGTATCCAATGACGCAAAAAGTAGAAAAAGTCATGTGACGCTAGAGCCAAACCTCCTCCGTTCATTCAAAATAAGTAGGCGTTTGGCCATCAATTTTCAAACTATTGTTTGAAATTATGATCTTAAATCAGCATTTGGATATACACTTTCAGTCATGATTTGAAATCATGGTTTTAATTTTTTTAAATATAAAATTTAACTCATAAGTTTATATTTTGTAAAAAAAAGTCCATAAGTTGGTAGATATTTTTAACAATTATCCCCATCAATCATTTACTAATCTCATTAACTTTCACCAAATTTTATTTATGTCTACCAACCTTTTAATTTATATATGTCTATCAATTTTATTTATTGAACTAAAATTTGATCAATTGATGTTATATTTTTAGAAAGGTCTTCTAGTAATAATTTTGAGCCGGTTTATGAATTAGCGTATTAATTTTGTTATGAACTATGACTTGCTCATTTGGTAAGATTGTATAAGAATTGAGAATGTTTTTATAGTTTTCACAACTTGTGGGGTTTTTATGTCTATAAGAGAAAATACTCCTTAAAATATCCAAATTGCATGTCCAAACATTGTTTCAGACCATGATTTCAAACGGGGCCTAAGTACTTCCCCTGTCCCAATTTATGTAATATGGATAAACTAGGTACGAAATTTAAGAAAAAAAAGAAATATTTTTTAAATTTGTGATCTAAAATAAGTTATAAATATTTTGTATTGTTGTAAATCATTTTGATTAAGGGTAAAAGAGAAAGTTTAAAGTTAAATTATTTCTAAATATAAAAATATATAGATAGACTAAGAGAAAAAGTGTATTACATAAATGAGATAGAGTGAGTACTAATTCATATATTCTAGTTGATTGTCTTATTTTATTGTTTAATTTAATTTAATAAAAATATTATTTTATTAATTGTTTAATTTCAACATTTCGCATGACATAACGATAAAATTCAAAGAGCATTTTTATATAATAAATTCATCTTTAATTAAAGACTATAAGATTCAAAAAGACTTCCTACTTTATCAAATTTCTTGTCCAATTAAATTGAAACACATACATTAAAATGGAGGAAGTATTTTATTCTAACAAATTAGATTTATTTAGAAATTTAACGTTCTAAAGAAAAATAGTCATTTGTTAATTTTAAAAAAATATATTTTTATTGCACCAATCTGATGAGAGTCGCTAACTGAGTTGTTTTTTAAGGGAGAGAAAAGAGATGTTCCATCTTTTTTAATTTATGTGATCATACCAGTTACACTTTAAATGTATAATCACCCAAATATTTATAACTTGTTTTAAATAAAAAATTTAACAGTCTTTTTTTTCATAAATTATATACTCAATTAAAATGTATCACATAAATTAAGATAGAATAAGTGCTAGTTTAAACTAAAGACAAATAATATGAATTAAAAAAGTATACTCCTAAATCCTAATAAGCCCCTGAATTAGTTAATACGGATTACAAGTTTAAAAAACTAGAGATCCAAAATGAACTGGAAACCAAAAGGCTCGAATGTGCTAGGTACATTGAACCTGGACATACTCAATTTGGCACTATAAATATTCCCCGCAACTCAACAATATTCATCACAATCACAAATCAACCGCACTTGCATTTCTGTTTCTATTGGCTGAGCATTATTAGTACTACTTTTTCGTTTCCACTATTTTCTCAACTTAATTTCCTTCAACATGTTTACCACCATTGCTGTCCCTTCCGCCCATAAAAATCCCCATCACCATGATAGTGAGGTGCTAAAAAGAAGAAATGAGGAATTAGAGAAGGAATTAAAAAAGAGTATTGAGAGAGAAGAAAAAATGAGAGAGGAATTGAATAAGATATGGGAGAGGCTAAGGGTTGCTGAGGAAGCTGAGGAGCGGCTTTGCTCTCAGCTTGGTGAATTTGAAGCTGAGGCTGTTGATCAGGCTCGGACCTACCGAACCCGAATAATCAGTTTAATGGATCAGCTTTCCTTGGCCCAAAAACTTATTCAAACATCTTCAATTACCCTTCCCAATTCCCAATGATCTTTCTGAAAATTTGGTGTTTTGGGTGTTTCTTCTTCATTGATTTTTTTTTCTTTTTCCGATTGACATAAATAGTTTTTTTTTCGGTTGATGTTTGATACTAATTTGGCTGTTGTGTGTTGGTGGCGGCCGGTTTATTGCGGGGTTGGTTTTGTTTGATTTATGTAAATGACGAGAGGAAAGATTAGGAACTCAGAGTGGTGTATGTGTTGACCTTTTGTTTCTGCCTTCAAGTTCTCTTTGGAGGTGTAATGGAAAATTTGTGTGTACATTTAAATTAATCTGTTTTCTCTTTTTTATTTATTTATGTTCTTTGTTCTCTAATTGAATATCTTAATTGGCCCACGAATGTGACACGAAAGGCAGAGAGTAACACGATATCAGGCCATATTTCAATTTTAATGTTGGGTTAAAATGTGTTAAAGAAATTAAAGTGCCTGATATGTAAAGAGTAAAAGAAGAAAGTAACAAAACAGAGAACGTCTCCATTGGAATGAGCAATAACATTCCTTACGTACAGAATGAAGTCAAACAGTGTGAACCAATTAACAAATTCCAAGCTTGATAACTTTTTATAATATAAAGTTTACCTCATCCTGAGTACTATACACATTTACGGTTCTGCGAATCTGCCGCCTAGTATGCCCACGTTGTTTTCCAGTAGATGTGGCAAACTGGTGGGTTGGATCCAGCGGCGGATTCAGGATTTTCATTCAAGGTGTTCGAAAAAATAATTGAACCTAAATATACACTGTAATATATGTTCAGGGTGTTTAAAAGTTAATATATGTACATAAACACATAAAATTTACCCTAAATATACATTATAATTTTTTGTCCAGGGTGTTTGGGTGAACACCCTGGGCTCTTGGTACATCCGCCCCTGGTTGGGTCGAATTTTGGCGGATTAAAATGGGCGGAGTTAATAAATATACGGGTTATTGACCCGCCCAAAGGTTTCTTGAGTTGAAGTGGGCTTAAAAGCTAGTCAAAACCCACCCGCCTAATTTTTATTAAGTTTTAATTGCTTTATTTGTTATTTTATAATTTTTTAGTACCGAACTAAATCATTATTTTTCTTTATTATGGCTATATATAGCATATCAAATAGAAAAAATGCCTTTTCGAAAATATTTTGACAAAATTTCTCATGGATCAATTTGAGCTAAATATCAACCCAAATTTTGATGGGCTGAAATAAGCTAGAGGGGGTCCATAACTCTCAAACTTGAACGGATTGGGTGGCTGGAATGAGCTGAGCTAGAGCGGGTCAATAACCCTCAAACTTGAACGGATTGGGTGGTTGTGAGCTGAGCTAGAGCGGGTCAATAACCCTTAAACTTGAACGGAGCTAGAGCGGGTCAATAACCCTCAAACTTGAACGGATTGGGTGGCTGGAATGAGCTGAGCTAGACGGGTTAATAACCCTCAAACTTGAAGGGATTGGATGGGTTATGATTTTATGGATTAATTTTATCACCTCTAATTTTCCTCCTCTTTTTTGTTTACATATAGTATCCAAATGAGCTCAAGCCGTTATGCGCATGTAGACTAATCAACTGAACAACATGTCGGAATCATAGGACTCAATCATCTTTTAGCAAGTATAGGGTGTAGTGTATGTTTACTTTTTATATTTTGAATTCTTTAGTGAAAATTTTGACTTTGCCATTAATCTTAATCATAAAAAAACAAATATAACAATAAGACCATGAAACCTACGGAAGCCACAAATATACTTTTCTTCTTGGCATTCATGTGGATTCTGTCGAGTGCTCTAGAAACAATACCTGCAAATCAGCCTTTAACAGATGGAAGCACCGTTATTTCTTTAAAAAAAAAAAAAACCTTTTTCTCCTTTAGTTTCTATTTCACTTTGTTCATTTGGAAGATGCTTATTAGTAAAAGGAGAAAAATCTTATGCCAGCTATAGAGACCTAGGCAGACCCAAAATTTACACGCAATTATGTCAAAGAGCCAACCACACTTTGACAACAATTTGGTCAGAAAAACAATACATTCAGTAGCATTGACTAACAATGTTCTCTTATCATTATCAAGGTTCACATAAGACACCTAATAACCCCAGACTATTCTGTCAAGGACTCCATCAATAAGCAAAACAAGAAATTTCAATTGAACTCTGGAAATTCCTTTGGTATAACAACACCAATACAAGATTCAAATCAAATAAAAATATAAAAGAATAGAAACCAATGGAAGCCATAAGTATGCATTTATTCTTGTCTTCCATATTTTCTGTTTTGATTCTGTCGAGTGCTCTAGATACCATACCAGCAGATCAATCTTTAACAGATGGAAACACAATTATTTCATCAGGTGGAAAGTTCGAGTTGGGATTTTTCTCCCCTGGTACATCCAGGAACCGGTACATAGGAATATGGTTCAACAAAGTTACTGTACAGACAGTGGTATGGGTTGCTAATAGAGACAGACCACTCAATGGTACAGATGGTATGCTAAATTTAACAAGGCAAGGAATTCTTACTCTTCAAAATGGTTCTGGCCGAATCATCTGGTCCTCTAATGCCACTAGACATGTGCAAAATCCAATAGCTCAACTTCTGGATTCAGGGAATCTTGTTGTTAGAGATGCAGCAGAGGATTATCTGTGGCAAAGTTTTGACTATCCCAGTGACACGACTTTACCTGGAATGAAGCTTGGGGTTGATCTGAAGACTGGTTTTCATCGTTTCCTCAGGTCATGGAAGAGCACGAATGACCCCTCGAAGGGTGAGTTTAGTTGGGTAATTGATACTCATGGATTACCACAGCCTTTTGTCATGAACGGTTCCATTGAACGCTACAGGTCTGGACCATGGAATGGTCGAGGCTTTGCTAATGCACCATCTCAGCTGCCAAGTCCGGGTTATAGCTATACATACGTATCCGACCCTGAAAAAGTATCCTTCATGTATCAGCTCACAGACAGCTCTATCGTTGCAAGGGTAGTGATGCAACTAAATGGGATTCTACAGCTTTCAATGTGGAATAATCAAACTCAGAATTGGGATGGCTTTGTTAGCGTACCAGCAGATAACTGTGACATTTATGGCCAGTGTCACGCATATGGTTTGTGCAACAGTGGCAACTCTCCAATCTGCAGATGTTTGGATAAATTTGAATCCAAAGATCCAACAGAATGGGCAAGGGGAAATTGGTCAGGCGGCTGTGTTAGAAAGAGAACATTGAATTGCCAAAAGGAAGTAAAATTCTTGAAGCATTCAGGCATCAAGTTGCCAGACACTCGTTTTTCCTGGTACAGCAAAGGAGTGACTCTTAATGCATGCGAGGAATTGTGCTTGAGAAACTGTTCTTGTATGGCGTATGCAAATCCAGACATAACAGGAACAAATGAAGGTTGTTTGCTTTGGTTTGATGATCTGGTCGACATCAGGGAGTTCGGTGCTAGTGGACAAGATATCTATATAAAGTTGGACGCTTCCGAGTTAGGTACAATCTGTTTCTTTACTTATGCATGTATGGCTGTCAAGGATGCTACATTAGATTTTGAGTATTCTAGACCAAATTAAATGTCATCAAATGAGCAGGTTTGAGGTTTTTCTACATTATTTGGAAAAAAAAGGAAAAACATTTTCCGTCTTATGAAACTCAGATGAGTTTATTTTGATCCTCAGAGAACTCCAGTACAGGGAAAGTAAAGAAACTGAAAATCAGCTTGCCTCTGGCAGCATTTGGTCTGCTCTTAACACTAAGCTTAATCTTGTACATAAGGCAAAAGCAACATTTTAGCAAAGGTAAACTAGAGGTTTTATTGCTTTTGAATTAGTGGTGCCTTTTTTCTGGAGCCACGATTGGTAAATCTCAAAATTTCACTCTTTACATCCAATTAAGTCCTGATTTTGACAGGAAGAGGAATAAGAAGCTCTGAAATGTTCTGCACTAACAAAAGCCAAGCTGAAGAACTAGATTTACCATTGTTTGATTTTGAAACTATATCTGATGCTACCAACAACTTTTCACTGAGCAACAAGCTTGGAGAGGGTGGTTTCGGACCTGTTTACAAGGTAACCATGTTAACATCAGCTCTTTCTGTTTTATCCAAATTAACAGCCTAAAAAGAAATTTCTGAGCCTTTAAAAGGAAAACACAATTTTCGGTAAGAAAATTTATCTCCCATGCTCCAATTTCAACTAAACGGCAGTGTCATGAAAAGTTAATTCCGCTTTAAACAAACTTCCCAAAAGCGTCAAACTCTAGTTTATTATTTGTCAGTAAAATATGATTTTTCAACTAATTGCCTGAGGATATCTAGGGTGTGCTGAAAGATGGACAAGAAATTGCAGTAAAGAGACTTTCAAGATACTCAGCGCAAGGAACTGATGAGTTCAAGAATGAGGTTATCTTCATTTCCAAACTCCAGCATCGGAATCTTGTGAAGCTTCTTGGTTGCTGTATTCAAGCAGAAGAAAAAATGTTGATTTATGAGTACATGCGGAATAATAGCTTGGATTGGTTCCTTTTTGGTTGGTTATCACTTCTCTGAACTTTTAACATACTTAGCTTTTCATGAATAATCTGTCGAAATAGTTCAAACATCAGATAGATTGTGGTTATCTGTTTTTAGATCTGAAATATTATTTGAAAGGGTCCAATTATACGCTCTGCATTTCTGCAGATAAAGATAGGAGGTCAGTGCTTGATTGGCCTAAGTGCTTCCATATTATTAATGGAATTGCTCGAGGACTTCTCTACCTGCATCAAGACTCAAGATTGCGGATAATCCACAGAGATCTGAAACCTGGCAATGTTTTGCTAGACATTGATATGAACCCAAAGATATCTGACTTTGGCATGGCAAGATGTTTCGGAGGAAAAGAGACGGGAGCTATGACAACAAGAGTGGTCGGGACATAGTAAAGATCTCTTAACCTGTGAAATATTTGCAGTCCACTAAAAAGCTACTTAGAGTGGTCAGGACATAGTAAAGATCTCTTAACCTGTGAAATATATGCAGTCCACTAAAAAGCTACTTACTTTGTTTGTTTGACATTATCCTGCAGTGGCTACATGTCTCCGGAGTATGCAGCAGAAGGAAAATTTTCGGTGAAATCAGATGTATTTAGCTTTGGAGTTCTAGTACTGGAGATTATAAGCGGGAATAGAAATAGAGGGTTCTTGCATTCAGACCATCACCATAATCTTCTAGGACATGTAGGAGCTCTTCTTGTCTATCTTATATGGTGCAAAATTCATGTTAGTAAAACTTGCAGCATCTAACTGCATGATATCAAATGTTCAGGTGTGGATCCTCTTCAAAGAAGGAAGGGTTTTGGAGCTAAAAGATACCCAACCAAGGCAGTCATGCAATCTGTCCGAAGTTCAAAGATCAGTCCATGTAGGTCTATTATGTGTGCAGCAGCGTCCAGAAGATAGGCCGAGTATGGCATCAGTAGTGATGATGTTGGGTAGTGATGTTGAGCTGCCCTTGCCTAAAGAGCCAGGCTTTTTCAATGGAAGAAGCAGATTCACTGAAGCTGACAGTTCATCTAGCAAGCATGGTGAAACTTCTGTCAATGAATTAAGCATCACACAGTTGGATGCCAGATAGGAGAAAAAATTTCAGGTCATTGGTGTTTTCTCAAGAAGCTATATTTACTTAATTTTTCCAGTCACATAGCTCAACCACTACTGATTGTTCAACTAAATAGTTTCACTTCAAGAATCTGTGACATGGTATTCAACATGACTAATTGGCACTTAATTTGCTGCATATGACTGCAAGTAATCCTGAACTCTACCTGAGCTAAATACATGGGGAAGTTGAGCTAAGTGATTTGGTAGTCGTTGTGGCTTAAAACATGAGGAATCTATTCAATTATGCATCATGAGCGTTAAATAGCATCTGCTAAGAACCTTCATATTATGAGATAACATCCAACAGCAATTGTACACCTATGTCCCGCATTGTTAGTCCTGCTTAGCACAAAGTTTAAGAAAATTGGTCAAACATTAACAAGTTCTCTCTTTTTATGTCTATCATTCAGTCAGAGGAAAAAAATCTGCATATTTTTATTCAATGTTCTCATAGACTTGTCAGACTATGAAATCTATGCATCAATCAGTTCTAATCCTAGACCTTCTAATATTAGTACCTAATGGAAAAAGAGAGATTATATTGGAATTTGAACCAAAGGTTGTGGCCTAGTGGTTAATGAAGTGGGTTGACAACCATGATGTCTAAGGTTCAAATCTCAGTGAAGGCAAAACAACTAGCTATTTTTTTGCATCTATCCAAGCCTTGATGGACAAAGTTATCTAGTACTAGTGCTAGCAAAAGGTAGCAGGTGCCCCACGGAATTAGTCAAGGTGCGCACAAACCGGCCCGAATAACACAGTTATTAAAAAGAAGAGAGACCATTAAACTAAGGTCTGAATGGAAAGTGAAACACGGATATGTGAAAGCTATTTCTTCCCAGTTGCACCCAGTGGTCTAGCCTAACAATTAATGAAGTGGGCATAAACTGTGGGAGACCAGTGTCTAAATTCCGGACAAGAAAAACTAGATGATTCCTTCCCATTTGCATAAGCTTTGGTGACAGAGTTACCCGATACTTGTATTGGTGCCAGGTCATAGGTACTTGGTAAAATAGTCCAGGCGTGTGCACACCGGCTCGGAAACCACCAGTATAAAAAACCGTCACTTCTGAGTTCTCTGATTTATAATGGCCTCCCCCTTAGTTATATTTTTAACGATTAACTTGTTCGAATGTGAATATTTATCTGATTGTTAAGATATTATCTCTAAATTAGAGCACTGGATAATTAAGATTGTTTTCTAGCTTCTAGATATGTATATAATTTATTTTTATTTAAAAGCTAGCACATATACAATATAAATAAAATAATTAGTAAATATTATACATTAGAGAAAAAAAATATATGATATTGTAAATACTATGTGTTTGATGAAGCAGACTCTAAAAGATAGTGGCAATAGCAGCTGGTGATGGTGGTGGTCAGCAATAGATTTGTGAGGTTGGTGGAGAATCATGTCACACACATCTCCTTTGGTCCGTCACCCTAGGCAATGAACCTGATACTACCTTTTTCTCAATTGACTTTGCTAAACACTTCAGCCTGCCTAAGACAATAAAATGGTAAGCAATTAAGGGAATGGGCATTTGTTCTTTACCGTCAGTTTGTTGAGTGACCGATAGTCAATGCATAAGCGCAAAGTGTCGTCCTCTTCGAACAAGATTAGAGCTCCTAACAGTGCTTTGGAAGGTCAATGTCTAGCTGTTCTATGTTGCTTCTTTAGCTTGTCTAGCTCCAGAGACGCCATGTTGTAAGGAGGCCATGGCAACTTCATCCCACGAGCTCAGTTTGTGGTCGACATCCCTATGCAGTAGCGAGCATGGGAAGATCTTTTGGCATCATGTCCATGTTCTCCCTTTATTTCTTCTTTAGCTTGTCCAGCTCCAGAGGTGCCATGTGGTAAGGAGGCATGGCAGGTAGCTTTATCTCTGGCATGAGCTCAATTTGTGGTCGACATCGCTACACATGCAGTAGTACACTTGGGAGGATCTTTCAGCATCACGTACATGTTCTCCTCTAGGACATGCTGCATACACGAGGACAAGTCTTTCATAGCCTAGAAGACATCTCCATCTTCTAGCTTGGTCACCGTGGCAGAAAAAGTGTCATCACCCTTCTTGAAACCCTTCAGAAGTTGCACAGCTAATAGTTAAACATGGACTGTCGCGCACTGAAGGTTCGCATAGCAAAAGAACCTCATTGGTTTTTATGATTTGTTGTCTTTTCCGGTCACCGTGTTGGTGTCTGGGTTTGTATATTGACAAGATCTTTTGCTTACTGATTTAAGAAAAAGAACCTTCTTGGCCACAATTTCCAATCTGGTTAAGATGAGGGCAAGGAAGGCATCGACTTTCATCCCAAAAGTCTTGCCCCAAAATGGTGTCAAACAAGTCCACAAGGGCTATAGTGAAGTCTGCTCGTCCATGCCAAAGGCCTTAACTAAGCTCCATTCCACGAGTAACTCCAATGGAGTTGGTAAGGTTGTTGGCACTGCCTTAGACCAAGACACCAAGTGTTGCTTAGAATTTATCTAAGACCAAACCTCTTGGTCTCAACTTCAGTGATGAAGATGTGCGTCCCATTCCATGACCAAGCAGGCTGCCCACTCAGTTTCATGTCCATGACAGTTGTCCTTTTTCTTTCAACTGCTGTTTCTTGGCCACAGGTGCACCCAACAACTTATAGTGCGAAGTTGTGCAACATCTCGGTCATCAGGGGGTGTTTGGGCTGCTTGTCCTTGACCAATGCATTGAGACTACCCAAGTTAGGGCAGTGTCTGAAATTGTGGGGGACCCTTACAAAGATAACAGCCTTGGGAGCATTGATCTACCTCTTTTCATTATTGTTCTTATGCCAATGAGAAGTCTTGTCGCCATCCGCTTGGATTCAAACACTTTAGTAACACCTCTCTACCTCCCAAGTCCCGAGATAGGAGTAAGGTCTGCGTACACTCTGCCCTCCTTATATCTCGCTTTGTGGGATTCAACTGGGTATGTTGTTGTTGTAGTAGCTTTCACCTTCCCTGATTTCGCATAAAGCTTAAGATGTTCTATCATTACAAAACTACTCAATAATTGATATGTTAATTTCAGTACTGAATAGAAACAATATTAACAGTACTTTTGTAGCAACAGTTTTGCAAAGTGAAAAGAAAAAGAAATGGGTGGAGATGATCATAATTGATAACAAAACACACTCAAAATAGATAACAACAATATAATACCGCTACAATTTGCTAATGTCAGGCAGAAGGACAACTCCTTGCTTTGCAAATATCCACGGAAAATGAGAATTAATTATTTTGACGTACTAATCTTATCACATGTCTTATCTAAACATGGCAAAAATAATTCCACAAATGAAATTATTGCATATCATTAGGAAAAACAAAGAATAACACGGAATAACTAATACATGCTAAATAAATCAAAGAGCTAAACTCCAGTAAATCGATCCATCCAAACCAATCAAAAGTTGTATACAACAATTGCAATACTAACAGGTTGCTAAAATCACTTACCTAAACCTTCCGACAAGATGTGATTCCTTGCTCACACGGTTTCCTCTCCGTTAATATTGTTATATTTACCTCACAAGTCAACACAAAATTTAATGAAAATTTTGGACTTCCTCATTAATGGAAATGATTTATTTTGTGGCAGGAAACTGATGCGGCTTTAGGTCTCCAAAAGTAATGTGAATGGTTTAGTACATCTTTTTGGTATTTTAGTGTCAGTACCCCCATTTTAGCTTAGGTAATGTGGGCACCTACCATTCTCATCTCGGTAGGCGAATTCTTAACTCAACGTTCATAACCAATAAATATAATAAAATAGCGGAAGAAGTAAATGACGTAAGTCTCACAATATAATATAATATAGATAAGTGCGGAAGTAAATGAATCCACTCCAATATTTGTTCTGGGCATCTATTTCTGAATACTAAGGTCTGAATAATAATACATAAATGTCTCAAATCATGTCTTGGAAGAAAAGTAAGACATAAGCAATAGAAGAGTCTTCGAGGTCAGCGGACGCCATGCTCACCTTGGAAAACTCAAGCAGAAGCTGAGGAGTCAATCAGTCGCAAGTCAGAGAGGTAGATCCGGCCTGATACTCTGCATTCATAAAAGATTGCATCAAGTGCAGTTCAATAAAAACAACAGTACTGATAGGCATCATAGGCCGACTAAGCATAGTTAACACAATTCAGAAAATAACGTAGATAAACAAGTAAACCAATCACGCATGGAACAATGCATCAACACCTATGTAAGTATCTAACCCCAATATAATAAGTCTGAGTATATCTAATCCTAGAACAATCAACATAATAGAATCAACACCACAATTGTCACAATACAATCATCATGACATCTCACTCAATTCATAATGCAATGCAATGCAATAATGGTATGAATGTGATGTCATGCCATGCTATACAAATGAGATGTATGCATGTGCTCCGGACGGAAATATCGACGTCTCGGAAGCACAACCCAGTGTGACTCGCGAAGTCTGAGTGTCACCCATCCCAAATCTTTGCCAAACAGACAACTGGGACCCTGGCTAATTGCTCGCAAGGGGGTCTCACCGGCACCACTCTAGGGGACCCGCGGAGCCCATGCACTACAATCGAATCCGGAATAACATCGAAATCGTCCATGCAACAACGATGCTCGAATATAACCATCGGACATCCGCCTCCTCACAATCACTCAAAGGAGTTTTCAAATATTAGATTCATAAATCAACGATTCCGGAATTGAACCTCGGACATCGGCCTCCTCACAATTACTCAAGTGAAAGAGTTTATCAAGTATCAGTTTCATATAAACAACGATTCCGGAATGGATCTTCGGACATCGGCCTTTTTCACAATCACTCAAGTAAAAGAGTTTATCAAATATCAGTTTCATTCAAACAACGATACCGGATCATCACCGGATATCGGCCATACATGATAATTATAAGAATGCGTGCAATGCATATGTCAATCATCAACAAGCAAGCTCAATATCACAAGTACCTCAACGAGGTATGCCAACAATGCATCACATCACAATACCAACAGTGGGTATGCCAACATATATAATCAAGTACCAACAGCGGATACGCCACTAATATATCAATAATCTCAAATACCAACAGTGGGCACGGCCAATAACATATCAAGTACAAATACCACCAACGGGTATGTCAATCCTATCCAAATCAGGACAACAAACGGCCTTCGTTATCTACCAACTACACATGGCATCAAGCCAACACAATTAAAAAATCAAACACGTATAACGGGGTGGCTAGTCCCAACACACATCAGGGCCCAACCTAAGTCAATGTCCATCCCAACTTCACACCCGAAGGTTCACATGCTGTTTCCGACATCATAATCTAAATATGTGATTCACTATACTAAGTCTCACCAAAGGTAAACCATAGCCTACCTGGACTACCGAACTACAACACCAACAAGTCACTCTATCGCCTTGCCCTTTCTCTGAAGCTCAGAACCAAAGTAGTCTAAGCATAATCTAATCCTAAGTTAAAAATCATGAATAATGATACTAATATTGCTATGATATCAATTAGTCCATTTTAACCATAGAAATTAGGGGAAACGAGCTCACAAGGGCGAAACGGAAAATTCACGGGTAAAATACCAAAGTGAATCATAGGTAATCATAACCCCATCATTAATTGTTGATTTACCTCAAGAATTATCCCCAAATCTGATTCTAGTAAAAACCCCCAAATTGGGTATGAACCCTAATTCTCCAAATCGGAAATTCAACCTTAAAAGTGAAAGATATATGATTACTAAGCTTAGATTCATCACATTTTAACATTAACATAATCAATTTATCAAGTATACTGTTAGAGAAAAATCTCCCAAAATCCTCCTTCAAATTCCATTTCTAAGGGATTGAAAACGGAAGGGGAAAGTCTAAAATGATTGTGATTAAGGAGAAGTAAAGGATTAGACAAGGTTTTACCTCCAAGATTTCCTCCAATTTATTCCAAGAACAGCTTTCCCAAGCCTCAATATTGAGATATGAAATAATGAGGGTCTAAGACTCATTGAAGACACATTAAATGCACAGCCACTGCCCATCACCGCATTCAAGCAAAGGGGTTCAATAAAATCTCATTCATTAGAAAATTACCGCAAATAGGGGAAAATGAATTTGTATTTTTTTGTGTGAGGGTTAATAGAGCTTTTGATCCCTCATTTTATGGTAAATCCCTTTAATATCTGATTAACCACACTTTATCTTCAACTAATTGATGATCGAAATGCACTTTTGATCTCTTTGCTTGTGAATATTCACAAATTTATCATAATTTGTAATTGTTCCACCACTTAATTGTGTGTTATGTTAAACTTTTATTGTTATACGATATTTGACGGAAGTGAATACAGTTCTAAAAATAGTCCAAATATAACACATTTCTTATATAAGAGACTAAAAACACACATTTCAATTAATTGATAGTTAAATGTGCCTCATCCAATATCACAAGGAGCAAAATCAAAGTTCACCAATGGTTGAGGGACCAAAAGTGTTATTATCTTCTTCTTCTTTTTTCCACCTGATATTCGATATACGCTTCGGAACTCGACTACTTCAAATTTGCATCGAGAAAAAATAAATTATTTAAGTTATATATAAACTGTTTAATTTTTTTATACAAGGAAATATTCTAATGTAATGATAAAAGAGGTCCAAAAACAACTTCTAGGTCATTGATGTAAATCCTTGGTGTAGCATCCACTGGGTGGGTTGAAAAACATTGATCGTTAGATCATTTTCGGGAGACCAAAAAGGAACAATAACTAACTCCTCCACTCAATTCTCTTCCTCTTCCTTCTTCCCTAAAAAAATTGTGCATGTGTGTGTTTTGGGCAAGGCTGGTGATGTGTCATTTTATGAAGGGCTCCGAGAAAGTAGAACTTTCCTTCACAGTTCACACTGAGTGTGAATTTCACCCATAAAGATGTGTTTTTTTTTTCCTTCGGTTATGGTATCAAAGTGTTTGTGATGCAGAACTAGTGAAGATACATCTTACTGCTCTAGGATCCAACATTTCATGAGATGCCTCAGTGCATCAATGCTTCTGATAGGTTGTTGATGCCTCACTATCCGATTTCCTTAAATTTTGCTTTAGCTTAGCCAAGCAAATTTCAGCAGATATCTCATACTATCTCCGGTTCAAAATAAGTGGTCACTTAGCCATGTTACACTCCTTCAGAAAACTAACTCCTAGAAAAGGAAAAATTAGATATTTTAACTAAAATATTCTTAATTAATACGACTCTTGCTTATTTATTGTCTTGAGTAAATAGAGCAAATTTAAAAAGATAAAGTTAAATTCGTCTTGATTATGTAAGGGAACACTTCTTTTGAACCAAAGTAAAAATGCTTGAACACTTATTTTGAACCGGAAGGAGCATTCACCTCAGTGGACTATTATTCATATTTTGAAAGGATAGCAGTAAAGAAGGAGGAAATCTGATCTCTTATAATTTGAATAGAAAAAGATGACAATTTCAGATCTCTTATGTATTTTTTTTTTTTCTAGATCTCTTAAGTGTAAAAATTGAAGACCTCTTGTAAATGTATCATAAAACTAAAAAAAATTTGTAAAGCACTGAAAAACCATTTCTCCCGTAAACAAGAAAATAAAATCAAGAAAGTTGCTGAAGTTTTAACTGGCCAACTCTCGGGTAGAAGTAAAGGTTTTATTCCCCTAAAGGCCCGAACAGTAAGGATAACACTCCAATTTTCTTTTCTTTAAATAGTGGACAAAGCTGATGTTTCTAGCTCAAAAAAAAAAAAAAAACTAACAAATAGTATGTCTGCCCTCTATCTGATGGCAAGCAGTTACATCTCAAAGAAGTTCCATAGGGTTCACTGGAACGTTATAAAGCATAACATGAAACTGACTACTTCTCAAATTACAGAATACAGTCAAAAGGAGAACTTAAATCTTTTGCAACTGTAACTGCAGTGAGTTCATCCTCATCTCGTCTTTTTGAGTTCTGGATCCCTAAAGCAAAAAAAATCACAAAAAGCTATTTAAGAATTTTAATAACTAAAGAGTTAAACAGAAAGTTACTTCACATAAAACATTATTTCACCTCTGTATACGATCGAGAATGAGAAGCCTTGGCCCAGGAGGGATCCTCACATCTCTAAGAGCACTGCAAAACAGGAAGAATGGAATGAGATTTAATTATGAGAAATGTATAGGATTAATACAGTTATATGGTGCAACATATCTTGCCTATCAGTGAGCAAAGGCAAGGTGGTGTCTGTCAACAACCCTTTCTTGAAATTCTTTTCATAATTTTGCAGGCCAAGGCTTGACAACAGTGATCTCGTTCTGGCATAATGTGTATCTTCAGCAGGTGGTTGCGAAAACTTCCGTCCAAGCTGCATGAACCAACCAGAGAAGCTTTTAAGGACTATGAGATATCAAAGTTGGAATTTCACTCTATTCTTATCAATCAAAAACTAGGTGCCAGCAGGGAATGATAACTGGTACTTTCCCTACTCCAAGTCCTGGAAAGTCTCTCCACAGAAGAATTCTCGCTCTATCTTCAGAGCAGATGGACCTCAAAGCAACAATAAAGTAATAGAAGGGGTATACATATCTGATTGATCCTAAAATCTTTTGAGGACACAAATGGAGGACTTAAATAATATAGCCTGATTGAGATTAACTTTGAATTTTTTTTTTTGAGGTTATCCTTCCAAAAAAAGTTTCTTATTGAAGTATCACCTTCGAATTGTAAGCTTTCCGTAATGCTCTATCTTAAAACTAGAGGAGAGGGGAGAGAGAACATTGAGAAAACCGAAAAGATTTGGAGGATCCAATACAACCGGATAGTTTAATCATCAAAAGCGAAGAAACCCATATTCTTACTGCACATTTTAGAAGTAATTCCAATGTGTTCATCGAATACACTGAAATCACAAATTTTAATTCTCAGTTCTGATATACATCTGTTAACTCAGAAGGGACCCAGAAATAAAACCAAAGATGGCTGACAATGAAACAGGAACTGCATCAAGCCGCAGCTAATTTATTGTTAGTCATTGGTGGAATTAATGTGACCAGGAGGTCACGGGTTCGAGCCGTGGAAACAATCTCTTGCAGAAATGCAGGGTAAGGCTGCGTACAATAGACCCTTGTGGTCTGGCCCTTTCCCCAGACCCGCGCATAGCGGGAGCTTAGTGCACCAGGCTAGCCTTTTTATTGGTGGAATTAATGAAAAAATATTCTGAAAGAAAGTAAGAAACCAAAATGAATGGAATACCCTCTCTTTTTTTTTTTTTTTTTTTTTTGGGAATAAACAAGAAACCACGACAAAACTTGAGGACAGATGACAAGCAACAAATCAAACTGACTAGGGGATTGACATAAAATCAGACAGACATGTAAAATGGCACGAGAGTACATAGTACTGTATTGAACCAAATTCCAACAGAAAATAAAAGGTAAAAAAACAAAAAGAACACACAACAACTTCGCCATAAGCCACCCGCAAGGGTGGCTCAGTTGGTTGAACATGGGGCTTTCATAATGGAGGTCTCAGGTTCGAAACCCCCTGCCAATGACAGCAGGAGATTTGCCTTCTGGGTCGAGCTCGTCGCACGGGGGGCACGAGAGTACATAGTACTGTATTGAACCAAATTCCAACAGAAAATAAAAGGTAAAAAAAAACAAAAAGAACACACAACTTCGCCATAAGCCACCCGCAAGGGTGGCTCAGTTGGTTGAACATGGGGCTTTCATAATGGAGGTCTCAGGTTCGAAACCCCCTGCCAATGACAGCAGGGGATTTGCCTTCTGGGTCGAGCTCGTCGCACGGGGCTTGCCTAGTGCAGGTTACCTCTCTTGTGTGGTTTGCGAGCTATTGCACAGGAGCTGGGTTTACCTTGTGCGCACCCAAAGGGTAGCGACTGTGGGTTCCCATGTCATCAAAAAAAAAAAAAAAAAAACAACAACAACAACAACTTCGCCATAAGCCAGGGGTAGCATGCTCATATTTTTTAATAAGCACATTCACATTAATAGAAATAAACTGTCCGTTCACCAGACATGTAAAGAAGTTTAGAGATAGATCTCTCACTCTGCGGTGGTGGTGTGTTTGCGCGGAGGGGCAGGGGGAAGAAGTGGACATGAGTGCGTCATTATATACCATTTTACTTCACTATTACCTCAAACAGTCCACCTTGAACAAGGGCAAAGAAAATCCCAGATGTCAAAGCATTGGGTACTGGATTTGGGCCACCCATGCCACTAACTAGTGAAAACAGTGCTCCAGAACCAAAGGCAGCTGCCATACTGCAAAAAGCAATTTATTAGTCTCCAACAGCTACAGGAAACAAACAATGTAAACTCAAAGATTATGGAGGAGGAATTGAAGTGGATCAAAAAGGAAAAAAAGAAAGTTTAAGCTTAAAAAAGAAAGCAGAATAACAAGTTTGAGATATTTGTGATCATTGAGGTGTCAATCGAGGACATCCACTCTGCTAAGTGTTTTTAAATGAAAAAGGTATAAAGGTAAAGGTGTGTGAGACAGCAAAGGACTTTTTAGGTTCCAGTGAAAGGCGTAAATTGGAATCTGGCTCGCTTTACCTAGTCTAAAAGGAAAAATAAATGTGAAACCGGAAATGGATGCAAGAATTTTAACAAGAGGAGCAAGGGCTGTAAGGTTACTGTAATACTTAAGTGAGAGCCAACTTGGGAAAGCATGTCCTCTTTCTGGGGATGGGAAGACAGTATCCCTATTCTTAAGCATAATTATACTGCAGTGTGTGGGGATCTGCTTCTGAATATCTAATCTATACAGGACTCAAAAGTGTGTGAAGAATAACTATGCCCTGATTCAAACAAGTTGGAAACACCAAAGTGCATACACAAAAAAAAAAAAAAAATAATGAGTTCCCTGGAAAATCAACTTAAGATCGAAAAGGTGAAGAACTACCAGTTTCCCAAAAAAAAAAAAAAAAAAAGAAGAAGATCGAAAAGGTCAACTACTTCGAGGCTTTACTTAGTAAATAAGCCTGATAATAGAACTGACTGGCAAATTTTGTCTACCAGGAATCCAGTAAAAATAGGCTTACCTGGACTGCACATCCTCCTTGCCTCTAATTCTTTTCAATACACAAGATATGCCAGCATTGACACCAGTCATAACAGCAAAATTACGGGCCTGAATCAAGGGACCTCCTGCAAGAGCCTGAAACCAAAATTTCAATGACACTGCTTATCCATCATAAACTAGCTCTGTTTCAACTTGAAGCACTAAATCTTGACTTTCTAGCTAAAAAACACATGTACAAGTGAAAAAATTAGAGAAAAAGACAATAGCGCCTTTCGTCCTTCAATTATTGGTAAGTTCTAATGTTGGACCTTGTGTTATATGACTAAGTACATTTAACCCTTAATTAATTAAAACATGTGTTTTTGGTCACTTTATATAGGAAATATGTAGTAATACTTAGACTGTTTGTTGAATTGTGTAATTTGTGTTGCCCTCAAATATGAAGTAACATCACAAACTTTAACCTAAAATCATGGTAATTAAATGATGTGATATTTTAGTTCATGAAATTTGTGAAAATTCATAGCAAGAAGGATCAAAGTGCACATTTCAAATAATTGAAGGTTAAGTATTCTTCGCGATATGTTACAAGGATTAAAATCAGAATTTGCCGATATTTAAGAGCCCAAAAACATTAATGTTATGATCTTATCTGACAAGTGAATTACTTTACTTGGAAAGAACTTGTGGGTAAATAGTTCAGAATTATATAAATAACTGCAGAGAATGCAAGTAAATGATAGGAATCTGGGACAAACACAATAAATGATTATATGATGACTCCTAATTCTAGAGAATAAACTTACTGCTGCGAACATAGAGATAAATTCTCAAGAGCAATTTTGAGAATACCTTAACAGCTTGATTGGATGGTTGTTACATATTGCATTGTAAATTAATACAATGTTTGCTTTGATTTCCATTTAAATTTTATATCATATCGTTAACCATTATGTAACGACATAAGTTCCATTTTATGTAATGACCAATTTGATGTGGTCACATGGTTACCTCTTTTTTTCCTCATTTTACCTTTGCTTTTCATTTAATAATCCTGTTTTAACCTTTACTGCCTTTTTTTTTTATTTATGACAGGGGAACTCGCAGCAGCTACCCTTTGGGTGCGCTCAAGGTAAACCCAGCTCCTGTGCAATAGCTCGCTTTACTGCCTTTTTTATAATAATAACTCTAGCCCGTACCCTACTTCTCTTTATAATTTTGTCAGATTATCCTTCAAATTGTTTATGTCTGGCATTATGTAAGTTGTAACGCGAAATGATACAATCAGGGGCGGAGCCACATAGTTCGGCGGGGAAAAAATTGTTTATACATGGTTAAAATTATTTATGTAAATAATTATCTATGTATATATAGTAAATGTTGAACCCCTTTGGCTTCTTTGTATGTTAATCCTGGCTCCACCACTGGATACAATCTATTCAAATGTTACAGAACAATATAATGCGATATGTTATGAAACACTATGTAACAACTATACAAGAGAATGGAGAGTAAGAGTTGACCCTAAAAAAATCTAAAAAACGGACCTGGGCTTGTTGAAAAGAGGCCATAGCTTGGGGATTAAGATTAGCAGCAGGTGGAGTAGGCAAAGATGAAGAGACATCTTGTGTAAGTGTTCCCATAAATCCACCAATTGCAGCACCTTGTAACCCACTTGTTGCTGTCACAACAGCAGCTTCAACAGGAAGTGACTGTTTCGATAGCCATCCCTTGAAGTTAGTTTCCAATTCCTTGAACTTGTTTTGCAACTGAGTTATTGGATTTTGATTGCTGCTATTCGGCATTTCCACCATTACTCCTTGCTTTCCTTCACCCATTTAGCCCTTTTCTCTCGTTTGAAGTGAAATTTTGCTCTTTGAGAAATGGGGTTTTGAGAGTTGGGTGGATAATGTAACAAGGTGGGTTTTCTATTTTATTCCCGTTTTCGCCCTTAAACCCTTATCTTAGCTAAATGACAGAACTCTTCACTCTTCTATCTCCCCCCTCCCCCCCCCCCCCCCACCCCCCCTTTTTTCCCCCTACCTAAGACAATTTTGCTTTTTTTTTTTTTGGGCTCAAGTAATACTTTCTAAAGCCCGTTGGATGGACTTATAAGTGGTCCTTATAAGCTGTTTTTTTAATTTTTTAGGTGTTTAGCAAAACAGCTTATAAGTAAAAAAAAAAAATGCTTAAAATAAGTCAAAAAATAAGTTGGGTGAGCACTTTTTTGGTCAAGCCAACTTATAAGCCATTTTTTTAAGCTAAGCCAAACGAGCTCCTAATCAAATTTTTCGTTTCATACTTTTTGGTTGTAGGTCTACTAATTAAATGTGTCACAAAAAATAAGATAGAGAAGTACCTAATAAGTATTACACTATAAAAATAAGGAATTTTTTTTAAAATATACAGCCCAACATAAAATATTATGCCTCGTAGACATATTTTCAGTATATACAATTTTATACCATATTCTGCTTAGGGAAAACATTATAGATAATATATCAATCATGTATAAAAGTGCATAATTAATGACAGCTTAATAAAATTAGCGGCCTAAAGCTCAATTTTAATAAGAGCTCTTAGATTATATATATCTATATATTCTCCAAATCCAATCAAGACTTAGTTTCATTCACTCTACAAAATCAATCCTTGTTTGACTAGGATTTGGACTTTCAAGCATAGAAGCGTGGACATTCATGTGAATGCAACAATCATGATACAGAGAAACCTAAGGTATACAAATGCATAATTCAGTAAATGAAACTTCACAATTTTATAGTTATCCAGAAGAATTAACTATGTTGTTCCAAACTAGGCCCTAAGATCTCACATTTACGTACATACACGATTCGTTAACAACGACGCTAGGAAACACACTCTCCGTTACAATTGCTCTGGCTCCGCCGCCCCCACATGTTGTTCCTCCAACTTCACCCTCACCTGCTTTTGCTTGCTACCTAATCAAAAATCATCCTAGCTTTATGTTTCTCCGGGGCATAATAAGCATATCTCTGGTGTTCACAGTAAAAATCACTTTATGCCACAATGCCTTCTACAGATCTCAAGACCGCCAAGCTCATCAAGAGGACACCATTGAAGAAGAAGACCTCTGCTTTCAGTTTTATTATTCTTTCGCTATATTTTTCCAGTTTACATCTAATTTTTTAATTGGATGCATTGTTCTCGGATGATTTTGTCATTTTTTGTGGCCCTAAAATTTTGGAGGCCTAAAGCATAGGTTTTACTAGCCTTACCCCTTGAATAGAATGTAATTTTTCCTTAAAAAAATCTCTAGAGAATGGAGGAAGATACTCCTAACCCATCGAATTCTCATAATAAATTCCAACAAATTAATACAAATCATGGAGCTCTGCAGGTTGATGAAATTATTGCAAATTCAAAACCTTTCTTTGCTCAAGCTATGCGCGCTACTACTTCAAAAGATTCACACCTCCAAGATGCTATTGTCATAAAAAGTTTAGATCTTGGGGGTGAGATTACACCTCTATCAAATACATAGGCTTTTGTACCACTGTCCACAAAGGATAAATTCAGTCTTTATTTGTCATGGAAATTCTCAGTTATCATCAAACTATTTGGAAAAATAACTTATCATCAATTACTTAAAAATAAAATCCAATCCCTATGGAAGCCGACTGAGCTGTTCTCCCTTATGGAACTGTGCAATGAATTTTTCTTAATCAAATTCATTAAGGCGGAGAACATGTTACATGTCCTTCATGACGGACTTTGGTTTGGTTTCTTACGATTAGGAGATGGGTGTCTAAATTTACCTCTTCTACAGCTCAATTAACCTACCTCAGCTATATGGGCTAGATTACCGAAATTGCCTACAGAATTCTATGTTTGGAAAATACTTCACAAAATAGGATATTTCATTGGTTCACTCATAAAAGTCAACGCTTGTACTTCCCCAAATACGAGATGAGTATATGCTATGCTCGTATTGTTTACCCCGAATTTAGATAATCAATTAAATTTTTAAGTGAGGTATAGGATATGTGGACGAACTTTAATCTATTTTGGGGTGATGTGGAATATATATGGACTTGTATGCAATGATATGTATATGTGAGTGTATGCGTTAATGCCTTGAATAAATATGTAGATATTGATGATTAAGCTAATTGTATTGAATGAACAAGCAAAGCCAAAACACCACTGATTCGGACCAAAAAAGAGAGAGAGAGCTTCAATATATATTTTCTATTTCAATGTTCTAGATCTCCTAAAAGTCAACCCCTAAAAGTAGGGAGTGTCCTCTATTTATAGTTTTGCCTCATAGGCCTTGCATACAATACAAGGCCTTTTTAGAATAAAGAAACCCTAAAAGGGTACGGTAGGGCCGTGCGGTCTGACACCCGTACAGTTGTCAGTACACAGTGGCAGAACGGTCTTGGCGCGAGGCAATTCTGCAACTAGTTAACCGGACCAACGACCACGTTCAGCTCGGACCTGAAGAAACCGGACTAACGGCCATGAGAACTTGACTTGGAGAAATCGGACTAACGGCAACGCTGAGTTTGGTCCGGAGACACCGGATCAGCAGATTTACTTCTCTTTTCTCGGATCAGCCACATCCGGTGCAATTCCCCGTCTGAAGAAAAGTCCGATCATACTCGTGCTCATTTGGTCATACCCTCGGCCCCCGGTCT
The DNA here is from genome assembly GCF_019175385.1 of Lycium barbarum. Lineage (NCBI taxonomy): Eukaryota > Viridiplantae > Streptophyta > Magnoliopsida > Solanales > Solanaceae > Lycium > Lycium barbarum. The sequence goes on along the minus strand of NC_083339.1, from coordinate 123,621,370 downwards.
CACCGGTCTTACATATATCCGGTTTTTACCATATACAGATAGTCCCCACACTTTCCGGACCGTAGTTTTACCGGAGTCACTGGAAGTGGATAAGTCACAAAATCGGTGGTTTCATAAGCTCGTTCTTATCTTTTAATTTTGGCGGTAACAGTTATGTCACGTCCCTCTGACATCGGCCACGTGTCTCGTCCCGAATGGCCGACCTCGGGAACCGCTGTAACGCACGTCGCCTTGTATCACGTCTCATTAATCGTGGGACACGTGGCGCTACCCGACTGGCCGCCTTCTGTAACCGCTACAGTTCCCGTGCCTATATAAAGCCCTCAGCTTTTTCATTTTTCTACTTTCACTTCTTCACTTCTTTACTTCATTTACTCCTGATCGTTTTTCATCTCTCCTTTTCTTGCTTGCTTTGATCGTTTTCATCCCTTGATCTCTTGCTTGTTTTGATCGTAAGAAAGCCAACTTCCCCATTTGCCATTCTTTGATCGAAAGTACTCCTTTGTTTCCTCTTTCACTCGTCATTTCGAATTCTTCAACTGCCTTTTCAATCTTTTCTTATATTTTCTCCATTGTTTTCTTTTCTGCATTTTGACTCGCAACTCGTTCAAATCTTCTCTTTCACGTTCTCCAAATGTCTGCCAACACCAAAACTACTTCCCAGGATGTTCCCTCGGTTTCTTCTCAGGGAGTCGAACCAACCTCACAACCCAAGGGAAAACCCTTCGTTGAACCTACTACTTTGGACATAGTGCCGTCCAAACCCAACTACAACAAAGAATTTAAAGTCGAGAAGCCCTCTCCGGTCGCGGATAGGGGTTTCGATGTAAGGCGATACCCTTCGTCTATTACCGAGCATAAACTTGACCAGGTCCGGGTCAACTGCAGATGGGATAACCGTCCGGTGCAAGTGTTCGCCGCCAGGCCCGACGAATCTATCACTGATCATAGAGACGGCTTCTTGTATGTTTACACCTATCCATTTACGCTCAAGATCGTCCCTGCAATTGACCCGGTTATTTTAGAGATGTGCCGGACGTACAATGTGACCCTGGCCCAAATTGGTCCGATTATCTGGAGGACCGTGGCCTGCCTCCGGCTATTGGTCAACAACGTCAACAGGGAATTCTCGATGACGCATTTCATCCGGTTATATTCCCCGAGGCTATTCCAAGGGGGTGTGATAAAGCTCGCCAAGCGAGGTCGGAACCTGATTTTTTCCAAAATGGACGAAGACAGAGATCGAGGGTGGTTGGAACGCTATGTCCGGGTAAGGACCGCGGACATTATTCCGATTGAGTACATGTCTTTCCCGGAGAGGTGGAACGATAGGCGTAAGTTTCTCAGTCCTTCCTTCAATAATCATTCTTCCTTCATGCTTTGTCAACACTTACTCCCTTGTATTCACGTGGTTTCTCCCCTTTTTCTTTTTTTTTTTTCTTTTTTTTTTCCTTTTGTATCAGCTGTGGCAATTTTTCAGATCTGCTTTCTCTCTCTCCTCTCTCCTCTACCCTCAACGGTAACATCCCCTCTCCCCCCCCCCCCTCCCCACCCCACCTGCCACCACGTCCGGCGACCAGGTAACTCCGGCGATCAGGTAACGCCGGCCACTTTTCCGGCCAGATTTACTTTTTCTCCTTCCCTTTTCTTCATCTCCTATTCTTCTTCTCTTCTCCTTTTTTCCCTTTTCTCTCATTTTTTTCTAGATGTTGTTAGAACTTAGTCGCGCCATCGCCGGAGAATTTTCCGGCACCATTTTCCGGCAGCCCCCTCTTTTTCCCTACTGTTTTCTTTTTTTCCTTTTTCTTTTCATGTTCCTTTTTTCTCCCCCCCCCCCCCCCCCCCCCCCTCCCCCCCTCTTCTCTTCTCCTGTTTCAGGTATTTGGGAACAGAATTTCAACGGTGAACAGTAATTCAACAGTGAACAATAACTCAAACGTTGAATAGTGTTTTCCGGCGGCGACCAGGTTCAGTTCAACTGGAGTTGGTACCTCCGGTTGCTATATCCATTATTTGTCCATACATTTGTAGTAACATTTTGCTAACTTTAGACTTTTGAATTTATTAGTTCATACTCTTTCTTGTGGCTTTGCTTAGTGATGGTAGACTAGGGTCATGTTCTCGTTCAGGGACGGGGGCGAGGGTTAGGAGGGGTAAGTGGATTAAAGGAGCGTCTAGGTTGAGAGTAGGTTCTTGGAACATTGGGACGTTAACGGGGAAATCCATAGAGCTAGTTAAGATTCTTAAGAAGAGGAAGATTAATATAACTTGTATCCAAGAGACCAAATGGGTAGGTCCTAAAGCTAAGGAGGTAGATGGGTATAAGCTGTGGTTCTCTGGTAGGTCGAAGTATAGAAATGGGGTGGGCATTTTAGTGGATAGTGAATTAAGGGATCAGGTGGTAGAGGTTAGGAGGGTCACTGATAGGATGATGTCGATTAAGGTGGTCGTTGAAGGACTCACTTTGAACATTAATAGTGCATATGCGCCGCAAGCGGGCTTAGGCGAGGAGGAGAAGAGGCGCTTTTGGGAGGATTTGGACGAGTTAGTGGGAGGCATACCGCCTACTGAGAAGCTATTCGTGGAAGGTGATTTCAATGGACACATCGGGCCTATTTCGGGAGGTTATGATGATGTGCATGGAGGCTTTGGCTTCGGGGACAGAAATGGAGGAGGAGTCTCACTTTTGGATTTTGCAAGAGCTTTTGGGTTGGTGATAGCCAATTCGAGTTTCCCAAAGAAGGAGGAACACTTGGTAACCTTCCGTAGTTCGGTGGCTAAAACTCAGATAGACTTTTTACTCCTTCGGAAGGATGATAAAGGTCTGTGCAAAGATTGTAAGGTCATTCCGAGCGACTATCTTACAACCCGACATAAGCTCTTGGTGATGGATTTAGGGATCAAGAGGACGAGGAAGAAGAAGGTCGTGGATGACCGACCTAAGATCAGATGGGGTAGTTTGACCACGATTAGTGCACTGGAGATGGGAGAGAAATTGAAGGATATGGGGGCCTGGGATAGTAGTGGGGATACGACCAGTATGTGGGATAAGACAGCTAGTTGCATTAGGGTGGTAGCAAGGGAAGTGTTGGGGGTCTCGACAGGTAGTCGTGGCCAGCATAAAGGAGACTGGTGGTGGAATGGAGAAGTTCAAGGGAAAGTGGAAGCAAAGAAGGTGGCGTATGCGAAGTTGATAGAAAGCAAGGATGAGGTGGAGAAGTGGACAAACACGGAGCTTTATAAGATGGCGAGGAAGGAGGCAAAGTTGGCGGTTTCGACGGTAAAAACGACAGCTTTTGAACGCATATATGCTGAACTAGAAGAGAAAGGAGGGGACCAGAAATTGTTCAGGATAGCCAAGGCGAGGGAGAGAAAGGCACGTGATGTGGATCAAGTAAAGTGCATCAAGGACGAGCATGGCAAAGTATTGGTAGAGGAGACTCTCATTAGACGGAGATGGCAGTCATACTTCTACAAACTCTTGAATGAAGAAGGGGACAGAGACATTGTGTTGGGAGATTTAGAACATACAGGAAGGCGGCGTGATTTTGGGTATTGCAGGAGTATTAAGGTTGAGGAGGTTAGGGGTGCTGTTCGTAGGATGCGCAGGGGAAGAGCGATCGGACCTGACGGGATTCCTGGGGAATTTTGAAAGAGCGCGGGGCCGGCAGGTTTGGAGTGGCTGACTAGGTTATTTAATGTCATCTTTAAGACGGCATTGATGCCCGAAGAATGGAGGACGAGTGTAATCATCCCTCTGTACAAGAATAAGGGAGATATCCAGAGTTGTAACAACTATAGAGGTATCAAACTGCTAAGCCATACTATGAAAGTGTGGGAAAGGGTGGTGGAGATGAGGGTGAGGAGAGGTGTGTCTATTTCAGAGAACCAGTTCGGATTCATGCCGGGACGTTCAACTACAGAAGCCATCCATCTTGTGAGAAGGTTGGTGGAGCAGTATAGGGAGAGGAAGAGAGACTTACACATGGTATTCATCGACCTAGAAAAGGCTTATGACAAAGTTCCAAGAGAGATCCTATGGAAATGCTTGGAGGATAAAAGTATACCTGTGGCGTACATTAGGGTGATCAAGGACATGTATGAGGGAGCCAAAACTAAAGTAAGGACAGTAGGAGGAGACTCAGAGCACTTTCCAGTTGTGATGGGGTTGCATCAGGGATCAGCTCTTAGTCCGTTTCTATTTGCCTTAGTGATGGATGGATTGACACAGAAAATTCAAGGTGAGGTGCCATGGTGTATGCTTTTCGCGGACGACATAGTCCTGATTGACGAGACTCGTAGCGGAGTTAACGCTAAGCTGGAGGGTTGGAGACATACTCTGGAGGCTAAAGGGTTTAAGCTGAGTAGGACCAAGACAGAGTACTTGGAGTGTAAGTTCAGTGAAGCACCTCAGGAGGCTGGCGTGGAAGTGAGGCTTGGTACCCAGGCCATCTAGAAGAAAAGTAGTTTTAAGTACCTTGGGTCTATTGTGCAAGGCAGCGGGGAGATTGACGATGATGTCACACATTGTATTGGGGCAGAGTGGATGAAATGGAGGCTTGCTTCCGGAGTGCTATGTGATAAGAAGGTGCCACCAAAACTTAAGGGCAAGTTCTACAAAGCGGTGGTTAGACCGACTATGTTGTATGGGGCGGAGTGCTGGCCAGTTAAGATCTCTCACGTTCAAAAGATGAAAGTTGCCGAGATGAGAATGTTGAGATGGATGTGTGGCCACACCAGGAGCGACAGGATTAGGAATGAGGATATTCGGGTTAAGGTGGGGGTGGCTTCGGTGGAAGACAAGATGCGAGAAGCGAGATTGAGATGGTTTGGGCATGTGAAGAGGAGAGACACAAATGCCCCAGTGCGGAGGTGTGAGAGGTTGGCCATGGATGGTTTCAGACGAGGTAGGGGTAGGCCGAAGAAGTATTGGGGAGAGGTAATTAGACACGACATGGCGCAATTACAGCTTACCGAGGACATGACCTTAGATAGGAGGGTTTGGAGGACCCAAATTAGGGTAGAAGGCTAGTAGATAGTCTCATTATTCGTTCTTATTAGCAGTCGCAGTATCGCAATATAATTTCTTGTGCTCCGATTTATGCTATTATCTGCTATTT